>NW_026865040.1:0-92251 GCF_026571515.1 Ruditapes philippinarum
AGTATCTATAACCCCACAGAGCGCTACGCTATTATGCTAATAAGGATTTATCAGGTGGAAAAAGATTTAGGTGATAAATAATGTGCTTGATTTACAAGAATTATCAAACCCCGATTATACTAATTTGTCAATAAACTGATATAAGGAATTTGGCTTTAAAAAAACACTCCAAACAGTATGTTTCGTGTATTTAGATGGCATTAATGTTAACTTTCAACCTAGCGATTTTAAAGAGAATTGACATCCCATGCATTAAACGTATTATGCATATTACGACCGGATATGACACTGATAATTTCAATCTAGGTAAAAAAAAAAATCGTTATCATTTAATAATACTTTTTCCGACAGATGAACAAGAATAATTTTAATTTTTGTAAAAAAAAAATTTTTTTTTTTTAAAAATTATTAAATAAGAACGGCTTTTTTCCCCCAATTTCCCTGCAAATTAACTTTTTTCCAAAAAATGGTATGCCAATTTGTTGGTAACAAACATTATTTTGTAAAAAAGCAAGGGAAATTATTTGACACACTTCATTTTTGTAAACAATATTATTAATTCTAGTATGTTTGGTTTAAATTATAAAAACCATTGCCTGTGATTACACGGCTTATTCACGGCTTTACCTGTCACAGGCGCGGGTTTATACATTTTTTTCAGAGAATCAAGGGTTTGTTTAACATCAAAACATTATGTAAAAAGTTTGCATAAACCTTTCAGCTGAAGACACCCAAAATTTGAATTCAGAGAAAATGTTTTATACCTTCTTATTCAAAAATTTTTAAAAATTGAATTAAAAAATTCCAAATAATAATTCCCCGTAATGGAAACCATTGTTACTTCGCGCGGGTATTTAATCGAAAACATGTGCACTATTCTTAATTTCTATACAAATTATACATTTTCCGGCCCAATAAAAGTTAGCTCTCTCTTGATTGCAATTTTATTAATAATCATTATTTAATTGTAATAAAACTTACGGGTTCAAAACGTTCATTTGTTAAGATAATGATTTTCTAATTTAAAAAAAAAATGACACATCAATGATTGTCTATTTACACCCCTGGGCAAAATAAACAAAACACACATAGCTATAATCCACAACTGTCTTGAACACTAAGTGATTAAACACAGATAAATAAAACCATCTAAAAGTAGAACCCTAAAACTTTTAAAAAAAATATTAATTCAAGAAACCATAATTAAAATTATTCATAACCCGAAGGGTTGTCATAAAATTAAAATTTTTTAAAAACCCCCCCAACTGCAAATCCATTGCCCTTTTTAAAACTCTCCTTTCCCCGTGTTTAGAAAAATTAATTAAACAAAAAATTATACCATTAGAATGGCGGAATCCATTTTGAAATAAATGGTGTATGAATTTAACTACTTTGGAGTAAATTTAAAGACCTAGTGTGTGATTCTAACGGCCCACTACCCCTAAACCATGTGATTTATTACACTGCTTTCGCGACACCGCGTTTACTCTTGCACTTCCTTTAAATTTTTAAGTTATTTTCCCTTTGTTAATTTTTGTCCCGCGGCCATTTCTCCTAAAAGTATAAAAGCTATGACTTAAACTCCATAGGGATTGATAGATCTCGATTAAGAAGAAGTGCCAGTGCCACAAAGAACTGGTATTCTGCATTTCTTAATTTTTAGCTCACCTGTCCACAAAAAAGTGACCCAAGGGTTGTGAGGCTTATGTGATCGCTTTCGTCCCCCGGCGTCCGTCCGGCGGGTCCCGTCCGCGTAAAACCTTTTACTTTAAAAATGACAATCTCCTCATAAACCACTAAGCCAAAATTTCAATCCAAAAACTTCACAGGAATGTTCCTTTGGTGGTCACCTTTAAAAATTGTTCAAAGAATTAATTTCAATGCAGAACTCTGGTTGCCATGGCAACCGAAAAAGAAAAACTTTAAATATCTTCTCTTAAAAAACCCGTAAAAGCTAGAGCTTAGATATTTGGCATGAAAAACATCTTCTAGTGAGTGTCTACCAAGGTTTGTTTCAAATTTAAAAAGCCCTGGGGTCAAAATTGGCCCCGCCCGGGGGTCAATTGATTTTCCCTATATACATATAGTAAAAACTTAAAAAATCTTCTTTTAAAGAACCCAAAAGAGCTACAGCTAAGATATTTAAGCATGAAACATGTTCTAATGGGTAACTACCAAGGTTTGTTCTAATTAAAAGCCCTGGGGTCCCAAAATTTGGCCCCCCGCCCGGGGGGTCAATTGATTTCCCTATATGCATTATAGTAAAAACTTAAAAAAATCTTCTTTTAAAGAACTCAAAAAAGCTATGGCTAAGATATTTAGCATCAAACATGTTCTAATAGGTGTCTACCAAGTTTGTTCAAATTAAAAGCCCTTGGGGTCAAAATTGGCCCCGCCCCAGGGGGGTCATTGATTTTCCCTATATGCATATAGTAACAAACTTAAAAAATCATCTTTTAAAGAACCAAAAGAGCTAGAGCTAAGATTTTTAGCATCAAACATGTTTATTAAAAGTGTCTACCAAAAGTTTGTTCAAAAAAAAGCCCTGGGGTCAAAATTGGCCCCGCCCCCCGGGGGGTCATTGATTTTCCCTTATATGCATATAGTAAGATTCTTAAAAAATCTTCTTTTAAGAACCCAAAAGAGCTAGAGCTAAGATATTTAGCATGAAACAATGTCTCTAATGGGTGTCTTACCAAGTTTGTTCAAATAAAAGCCTGGGGTCAAAATTGGCCCCGCCCGGGGGGGTCATTGTTTTTCCCTATACTGCATATAGTAAAAACTTTAAAAAAAATCCTTCTTTTAAAGAACTCCAAAAGAGCTATGGCTTTAAAAAATTAAGCATTGAAACATCTTTTAGTGAGTGTCTAACAAAGTTTTGTTCAAATAAAAGACCTGGGGTCAAAATTGGCCCCGTCCCGGGGCCCGTCATTGATTTTCCTTATATGTGTATAGCAAAAACTTAAAAATCTTCTTTGAAAAAACCCCAAATAAGCTAGAGTTTAGATATTAAGGGCATTGAAAAACATTTTCTTTCTAAGTAAGTGTCTACAAAAGTTTGTTCAAATTTAAAAGCCTCTGGGGTTTCAAAACTGGCCCGGCCCCAGGGTGTCATTGTTTTTAACTTATATGTGTATTAAGTAAAAACTTTAAAAAAATCCTTCTTTCAAAAAGCCCAATGAGCTAGAGCTTTAGATGTTTAGCATGAAACATCTTCCTTATGGTGTGCTACCAGTTTGTGCAAAATTTTAAAAGCCCTTGGTTTAAATTGGCCCGCAACGTTGGGGAAAGGGGGTTGGGGGTTGGGGGCCTATATACAGTTGAGCAACCTCCAGGGCCCCATCATGGCCCCTTGTTTGAGTTACTTGCCCCCTTTGTTAATTTTCCCCATACTTTTAATTTTTGTCCAGGCCATTTCTCATAAATTATAAAAGCTATTAGACTTGAAACTTCATAGGATTGATTAGAAACTGCTGCTCTCATTTATTGTTTTTTGGGAGTTATTGCCCTTTTTGTTAATTTTCATATTTCATTATTGTCGATGGCCATTTCTCCTAAACTATATTGGCGACACATCCGACTTGCGGAGCTCTTAGTTTTATTATTCTTTGGAATATAAGATACCCTAATAGGAATAGGGTATACCCAGAGCTATAGAAAGATACCCAGAGCTGCACATATTCAAAAATTTCCATTATTATGATAGTTTGTAAAATATTCCAACACTTTCATTAATATGAAAGTGAGAAAAAATATCTTCATGTAACATGTTTAGGTATCTTTCACTCAGCATAAAAAAACGATGTTAGAAATTTTAGTGATCTTCAAAAATGTTTTATTTTTACAGATTGAAGTAGATGTACTCGTTTTGCCACGTTTAAAACTTTTCAAATGTTTTATTTGGAAGGAAAACAAAAAAATTATAAATTCTGAGTGGGTAAAGGATTCTAATGAGGATAGCGAGAAGTTCAAAAAACATGGTAAGATTGTAATGAAAGTAACAACAGGGATAAAAGTCAAGGCACAGAAATGTAAAGAGCAACATAATTAAAATCCTTTCATTGCATATATTGCAAATATAGCAGAATTTGCCATTACTCAAAAAATACTGGACATGTTTTTGTGAAACATGAGTTTTGGATAGAAGCCAGTATAGAAATTATTCACCTTATATTTTTATGGCATGAAATTAGTAACTGTAGCTACATTAGATATAGATTTATGGAAGTAAAGACATAATCTACATCATTTTGTATTTGAAAAACAACATTTAGCTGCTTTTATTACAAACAACTTTACATTTGCAAAGTCAATCTGAATTTTTTGCTATACAAACATTACTCGTCTTTTGTCCATTAAGTTTTAGATTACATGTAAGTCTATTACCATCAGGTTTTTATGCCCCTGAATAAATAGTGGTTTTTTAGTTCTGTCTTTGCGACCGAAATAGGATAATGGTACATTGTACAGATGCATGAACCTTCATTACCACTACCCACTATACTTGTGAAAAGCATTATGTCAAGGTCACTAGTAAGTACTGGTAGTATAAGATTACTGTCCTCATTTGTGATACACAATGACCTCACTTGGAGGTAAGCACACTGTCCTGATATGTAAGAACACTTATACAAGTTACTGTAGTTGTCATTTTTCATACTGAATAGAAATATAGCAGCAAGTTTTAAAGAAGATATTGTGTCACATACATCATTTTAAGAGAGATGGTGTTTTAAAGATAAAGAAAATGTTAAGACTTGTTCATTATTTGTGCAAATCTTGGTAGTTTTGTTAACCCATTTGTAATGCAAGTTGAGTTAATGACATAGTGAAAAATCATTGATATAACCTGTTATTGTACAACAGCATGAAATAATGGCCCACATGTCTCTTTTTTCAATTTTCCAGCTTATAATACTCAGTTGATGTGTATTTAATATACATATTATGATAGTTCAACAGAAGAACATGGCATATAAATAAAAAAATTTTCTTTGCAGAAAAACAGTTCATGACACCTGTTCAAAAAGTGTGATAGAGAAAATTTTTCAGAAAAAAATCTGTTGTTGGAAGGTGCCAGGCAAACTGGAGTGCTTAAATGCCCAGGAGATATACCAGTATTGGCCCTTTATCAATGGACGAAACTGAATTACGCAGTGCATAATATCCAGAAAAAAAAGAGAGAGAAAAAACAGACCTTAGTAAAACTTTAAAACATATCTTTTCTGTCTTAAAAGGCTGTTATGATTCACTTCATAAGATAGAGATTAACTCTGATTTTGTATAAATAATAGTGTTAATTTCAAATGTGAAGCACTATTTCATTGCTTTTGTATGTTTTTAAAAAAACATATTATAGATAATTTTTTGTGGTGATGAGCTTTTGTATGTTTTTGGAGAACATATTCTAGATAATTTTCTTGTGATGAAAATTGTTTCAACCCTTACAGTAAAGTTGCTTAAGTAGATTGTCTGTCAATTACCTTATTTTTATATGTCAGAATGCCTTGTTTAGGCCTTTTGAAATATCACTCATTTCCTTACTTAAAGCTGCATCCCTCCAGATGAGCCCAAAATATTTCAAGAAAATATAATTTTTGCAAACTCCGAAAACACACACTAAGATTGTAAAAATAGTATTTAGATTCAACATTCAAGTAATGTTTAATATCTTTTGTGTGATTAATGATTGGTTTTGCAGTATTAATCACCATATTTCTGCTGCGTTACTAACACATTAAAGGGATACTCTGGCAAAATAATGAAAAAAAAAATAAAATGATCTTGTGTACTCAAATCACGTTAAATTGACATTTCTTAAATCCCAGCATAAATTTCTGTATTAAATCTACATATTTTTGGTTTGCAGTGTAAACATATCTATGTATGTTGAACAAAATCTAGACGCCGAACAGAATCACCCAAATACTTTTAAAACAAAATCATGTGACTTGAATAAACCCTTGAAGTTACAATAACAGATATTGTGGCATATTGTATGATTGAAACAAGTCTAAGTCATTCATTTTGGCATGTTCTTTAACATTTCCAGAGTTCACTGTGACAACTTTTGTGAAATCTTAGCGCTCTAACCTGACCCAAGCGGGTCAAGTTAGGAAACTGCAATTTTTTTTCTTTATATGGAGAAAAAGTTGTTTTCCTTTGACTGTCTAGTGCATTCATTTTGAGGATATTTACAGAATAATGAATAAAAAATTCAAAACTAAGAAATGAAAATTTTGCCTGTGTCTCCCTTTGAGGGCTATCTTTGCATATTTCGACCCATTTTTGTAATTTATGTGGATTGTTAAGTGCTGTTTGCAATATATAAAATTACTTTCTTTGTTCACGTTGCAATATTTTACTTTTAAACAATATTTTCTAAATTATCATGAAAATTAAGATAAATCTGGAGGCGTGCTGCTTTTAAAACATTGCTAAGATGAATCCGCATTGATTGCCACTGGTCAAGACAAAAACAATATTTTTTGGTGGTTGTGACAAAATAAAGTGCTATACATTTGGATTCGCTATACATATTCCAACCAAAGAGTGTTAACATTATTTAAAAAGAAACAAAATAATCTTAAAGAATTTGAAATTGTTGGTGCTATTTTCTTACTGTTTACCATGAAATGTATTTTTACACTGTAAATGAACACAGTTACTTGAAATATTTTTTACTGTTAATACTGTATTAGTATACCACTTTAAACCAAGTAAATCAATTACAAAGTCTCTCTGGACATATATTTTTATAAATAAGCTTTTTAGAATAATGTATAGGTGTTCAACTTAACACCAAGTAAATATAATGCAAAGTCTAGCTGGACATATGTATTAATGCATCAGCTGTTTAGTAGTTTTTTTACAATACCTTTGCTTTGGAACTCAATAAACCTATCAATTTTTCATTTTTGTTGCACAATAGCAAAGGAACTAAAGTCTACAAACAGTATATGAGATGTTTTCATTTATTTCAATCATCTGTCAATGAAATTGAACAAATAAAGAGTTTTTAGAGAACTTTTTTTTTTCAATAAATATCACATCATATTTTCTGTAGGCCAAAACATATATTAAAGACATGGAATGTGTTTATGATTTTAAAATCATTGGGAGTTGATTTCAGATATTCCAGCTTTTTGTGGGTAATTCTAGGTTTTGATGTTAATTAAGGATTGTTGTTTTGTCAAGACTGTTTATCATTTTATGAAGTCCTCATTTGTGTTACACACTGTCCTCAGTTAGAGGCATACACCCTTGTCCTCATTTGTAAGTACACAGAATACATATAATATATTTGTTGTTATTTTTTTTGTGTGTGTGTTAAGTCAAATGATTTCTTAAAGTGAGCATCAGATGTGATATTTTCACAACTGGCCATAAGTTGAAATAGAAACATCTGGTGTTCACCAAAGGGAATTATTTAGGTACCAAAAATTCAGTTTTTTCTGGCATTTAATGGTCATTTTCAAAAACAGTCAGTTGGTTCTGTAAAATTTTCGAGTTGTGCTTATGGCAGTAATTGTGTTAATTTGCATGATGATTGCTTATTTAAACATGAGAAAAAAAATTGAAACATTTATTGTTACTTTTTAAGGCGTACCTAGATATGAAGCAAATCTATTCAATATAATAATAATATATCCAATAACAAAATACATCAAAAATATGAGATGTGACTTTAAATTTCGATTTAATTGTCATAATTTTCACATTTATTCACGGATTTATTTAATACTGGGAGAAAACAAGACTTGCAATAAAGGCAATACTAATTGAATAAATTAGATGTAGTCTTGACCTTCAATTGACCTTGACAGTCAAGGTCAAATTAGTGACATTCTCTTATTTTTTCATAGCAATATTATTTGGATCATGGACACATCACCTGAAATTTTCTTGCATATTAGACATAATTTTCTACTGTTTTCACTGGTGCTAGAATAACATGTCTTTCACCCCCTTTGTACACAACTCTCATGCTTTAATTGATTTTATTATCATGTACGTTTCATGAATGAGTTAAATGCTTAGTTTGACACATCATTTTTGCGCAATGTATGAACCTTTAAATTCACTGTACTATAAGAAAAGATTAGTTTCTGCAATTTCTTTCCAAAATATTATTCTTATGTGATATGCAAGAAAAAGAAACAAACAGTGGCTGCCCAAGAAAAAAAAAATTAAAACTGGTACAGACAGAGATATCCAGCTCTTGGGTAACTGTCCTACCTGACCTGAAACAGTTACCCTCGAGCCAAGCTGGATATTCCTGTCAATATTGGCTACTAGTGTAAGGTTCTTTTATTGTTATATAAAAAGTAAATTTTCTTTCATGTTTGCTTTAATTCATTCTCTTAGATTTCCTTTTAACTGTAGATTTGTTTGCTTTTAAAAACAGTGAAAAAAGTCTTAAGTTCTTTCTACCAAACCAATTCTATGTTTATAGGTAAGTCACTTGGGAATGATTATTTAATAAAGTGCTTGAAACTTTATATGTGGATGTGTCTTGATCAGTTAGACCTAATCAGGTCCAAAAGTCAAGGTAATCATGTATATTATTTGCCTTTTACCATCCAGCACTAAAAAATAAGAACACACTGCTTTTTAAATCGCTCTTGTTAGTGTATCTTTTGTTTGGTGAAATATAGCCGTCAATGCATAGAACACATTAATTTTTAGCTCACCTGTCACAAAGTGATATGGCGAGCTTTTGTGATCGCTTTTTGTCTGGCGTTCGTCTGTCTAGGAGATGCATTGGTACTAATGTTATAGATGGCACCCTTATAACCTTCCTATTTGTAAAAGATTCCGTTAAATGCAATCAGATCACCTCGAGCAAACAGGACATTTCGCCCCTAACAAAAATTGGCCCTTAACAATTGATAGTCCAAAAAATGCGTGGAATCTTGGTATAATGAGTAATGGGTATATTTATTTGCTATCCAAAGGATAATAATGTCAACTTTTGTGAAATTATTACATATATTTGTATCATCAGAAAAAAAAATTGTCTGTGGAATGTTTTAATTTTCAATTTATCCTGATGGTACTACCGTATATTTACCAGGATTGACAGGAATGTAAGAATAAACTGGCCCATCATCAAAATATACGGAATCCCAATCCTGCTCAAAATTATCATTTTGTTAAGGATACTTTTTTAATAGATAAAACCTTTATTTAAGAATGAAAGGTTCTAGTTGAAGCGAAAATGGAAAAGTTACCCCTTAAAAAAAAAACACACCATTTGCATTAAATTAAAACACATATTTCCGACCATAATTACTATAAACTTATCTGTAAGTTGGTATCAAAATTGTTGAATAATGTTTATTGATTTGATTACCTTTAAATTTTCAAATTCTATATTATTTAATGTAGGAATGGTACGATAATTATTTTTCTTATTTTTTGCGGTGGTTCCCTGGTCCATATAATTTCGTTGATTCGCATATTGAAATGTAAGCAACGATTGATTCAAAAATTATTATAGTTACATATTCCAACGCCTGCAAGATAATGAAGACAATAGAGGTGCAGGCAGTCCAAGACAATATAAAAGACATACGCATGCTTGAAATTGGGGAGTAACCAATTCGTTCGGCTCGAAGTAAATCCGGATACCTGGGGTTCGAATCTCGGATGGTGAAGGTCATTTTCACTGTGATTGATCATGAAAGCCTTTTCTATCACATTTCGAAGAGTACCTTTGCCCTAGCATGTACTGAAGTTATCAGCACGTTGCAATTTTGAGTGAAGGTAACTTCATGTTGTACTGGTAAGCTGCTTGACAGCCTGTCCAGGAAAATGCTGTGACTGAACTGTGCTCTGGTAAATTGATTGTGACTTTTCTTTGGTAAGAAAGTTAAACTACCTATGTAATTATGTATTATGTAAATTTCTGTTTTGTACATCTTAAATAACGTTTCATGCTGTAGATTTTATGAATATATTAAAAAAAACTCGGAGACAGTGTAGAAACCATCTTTATCTTCAAGTTTGAATCAAGAAGCCAAATGGCATACAGCATAAATTTATTAATGTCCACACGTGATCTTATCTGATAACCGATTACATCTGTATTGTATATTCAGCATCAGGTAAGAAAACACTTGACAGTATCAAAATCACGCCCGGCAAACTGTCGCTCCACTTCAAAATTGTGGTGTACGGTAAAACGAGCGAACGGCATTTCCGAGATAGAGCGGAAGGCCGATTTAAACGGATAATTGTAAGTGTTGTTTTATGTTTTTGACTTGTTATTCATTTAAGTTTTATTTTTTCGAAAAAAAACGGAAAATGTAGTTCCGTGAAGGATTGATTTAGGCTTCCAAGGATCTAAGCTGTTACAAAAGAAAATTATATCATAAGCCTGGGAGAACTTTTCCCCCTGACTGAAGTGAACGACGATTTTTGTTAAATATCTAACTTCTAAACCATGAAAAAACGCTCCAACTTAAAATTTGTATATCGATTTATTTCGAAAAGTAGTAGAGCCAAAGGGCAAGAGATGGAGCGAAAAGGTCGGATTGTTTGGGCGCAAATGCGACATTAAAGTTGGTGTAAAGAGCATAGTCTACGCGAATTTCTATAAAATAAACTCTTTCAAAGTTAAAATAGACGTACAAAAATGTTGCAGCGGAGAAATATGATAAGATTTAAATTTATTTCTACTATAACTAGGTCTTTCAATTATTAATAATTTTAGTTTCGTACATCGACTGAGCACTGCCTTTTTATTACGTTCGTTTTGCTTTAGATACTCTGCAATATAACGAACAAAATTTTACAGATAATTCTTTTAACTTATTTTTTCTTTAATTAACCAAAATTTGTAATGACAATATGCAGTAAAGGTGAAACATTTCCCATTTATACTTTGAGAGGAAAATGGTAACTAAACAACAATGCTAAATGAGACAGAAAGTATCTTGAAACATAACTGAAACACTTATATAAACCCCCCCCGGGTCTCGTATCCCCTTCCCCTATGCCCTTTACTTACGTGTGAGCCTGTTAAGCAGTCATTTGTCTTTTTCTTTTGTTTTCCTTGTCGCGTTTTTATGATCTTCTTTTTATGTTTTCCATCTTTAAAATTAGTGATTGACCTGTCCGTGCTCCGCATTGCTCTTTGTTCTGTTTTTTTGTTTGAGGGCCTCCTGGGCTCCTTGCCATCGTTGCTGGGTCGCATGGGGGTGGCTTTCATTGAACGCCGCCTTTCCTTGTTGATCTTGTTTATCATATTTCATATCATTAGAACGACTGACACTTTGTTAAACCATTTTCATAGAGATTTCCCACCTTACAAAAAGTCTTTCTATTTCATTAAAACGTGGCTTATTTGTGTTTGATTTGAACATGTACGTTAGAGCTATTAATTACAAGAAACAGTCATAGTAAAAAAATTAACTCGGTAGTAGTGATCCATTCTTATCTGGTCCCGTAAATTGCATAATTTTGTCTCGTTCTGCCACCTTAAATATCTAACTTTTCGAAAAACATAACATTTTGCGGAACAATCGCGTAACAATGTACTGCTCCGGGAAACATTAAATTCGCGGGTTGTAAGAACTGAAAATATTTCAAATTTGCCGAATTTTGCACGGACACACGTTTTTAAATGTACATAACGGTAGTCAAAAATCATGATTGAACTCGTATAAGTGGCACCCTGTTTTACGCCATATGATTCAATGATCGGGCCTCATTCCAAATTTGAACATAAATAATGGAATCTATACGGCAGCCATAGGCGGACACCCTTTCGGAATAACATGTAATTAACGCTTTTAGTCCGTTGAAGGTATTCACGCTTTATAAGTTGTCTTTAAAAGGTTATATATATTCTTCAGGTCATCAACTGTGATTTCATGTCTATTTTAACTTCTATAGGCTTATATATATATAAATAAAAATCATTAGACTACGCTCTTCCCAATATAGTGCCAAATTAATATATCTGCCCTTTGGCTCCACTACTTTCGAAAACATATCGAACTTTACAAATTTAAGAAATCCCTTCAGGAGTAACTTATGTTGACACGTAGGACAAGTTCTTATTACGGGTTGATATTTTCCTAATAACACTTTTTAAAGAAATCCGTAAGGGTATGTCATTTTAATGGTTTGCGGAAGTTCAATATTCTACAAATCGTTGTTCCGCTTCGTCAGGGAATAAGAAAGTTCTTCCCGGGCTTAATATAATTTTGTTTTGTAACAGCTTAGATAATTAAAAGCCTAAAAACAATCCTATCTCGGAACTGCATTTTCGATTTTCGAAAAAAATACAACTTAAATGAATATCAAGATAAAAACATAAAAACCGTTTAAATCGGCCTTCCGCGTCTATCTCGGAAATTGCCGTTCGCCTTCGTTTTAACCGTAACCACAATTTTGAAAGTGGAGCGACAGTTTGCCGGGCGGTGAAAATATATCATAAATTGTTTTGAAGTAAATGATATTCAATTAAACTAAATCGTCCAGTGTTTTTGTTTCAAAGTTATTAGTTATAGTAATACAGGCATTCGACTGCGTTTGTTCCTATTCCGGACTCATCATTTTTTCTTAAGCTGACTCATCACAGACATTTACAATATGAAAATATTTTCATTCTTTAATTTCATATCTGCAATTTGTAAAGATAATATTTCTCTGAAAAATTCTTGATTTTTGTTTAAATCACTACTCCGTGACGTCATACTGCCGCGGTAATCAGGTTTAGGCATACGTACGTCTGTACTAAATAGTTCTGGTTTGAAAACCCTTCAAAAAGTAACTTTATCAATATTTTTTTTAAAAAAAGCATAAATGAAAATTTATGATTTAATTTAAATGCTTTAATTTAGTGGCAAATATTCTTTATTATTTTTGATAACAATTTTCCAATTACTACGCAGCGACCAACTGTTTATGACGGGTCATTAACTAGAACGTTGCAACACCGTATTCTCAATATCATGCATGTTCTTTTGTTGTTATAAACCATTAATAGTCCTTTATATTTTTTAAAGACAAATAATTGTAAACTGTCGCTTACATCAGAGACATGGATCATGCTTGCGTGATAACTAAGGAAAACTAACTTATTAGTACACCCCAGGAGGCTGTACGCGGAAAACGCTCATAAACCGCTATATCATATAGCTGTTAGTAAATATTTTGCATACATTTAACTAAAAATTCACTGATGGTGATGAACATATAGTTTGAAAACATTATATTCTTGAACCATTATCGCCGCGAAAAACTATTTAACTACAAAACCCCTAAGGACCCTCCGACAAAATTTCAGCACAATATTACATTTTACATTAGCAAAATAAAAAAAGCAATACTTATATTTTCATCTTACATAATTCATTAATCAAACTTTTAACATAAAATTAAAAGTATCTTTGGCAATTGACAGATCCCTACTCTGATCTTTTATTTGTATAGGAATAAATTTTAAACATGTGCTCTTTTGTTTAGGAATATTTTGTAGTGAAAGTCTTATATATTCACTAATCTCATAATTAGAATTAGACTGGTCAGGGATTTATACAACCAGTTGTTTAGTTAACTATGCTCATTTTAATCCCAATAGAAACATTCAAATATTTGGGGTAAAAAACATGACCAAAGTACCTAGTAGTCGTTTACCCGGTGGTGATCCCATTAAACTGATTATAGATTCGAATTGATTAGAAAACACAAATATAGAAAATGTGTGTTTCCGTACAACAAAAATCGGAAGTAAAGTGAACAGTTAATTGACAGAAATATGTGGTCAAATATGTTTTAACAAGGAAATAATTATTTCAGAGAAAGACGCAAAGATCAGTATGACCCCGTATTGTGTAATTAGAAAGTTTTATTCAATTCAATTCTAGGGCATACATCATAATTTGATAGTCCATGTGTAATAAAATTCAAATTTTCACTACAGATTATGAGATACATAAAAAATATTAAAGAATAAGAAGCTTTAATTAAAAAAAAAAAAACGCATACAATATACAAATTACTTACAGTCGAGCATCGGGTAGTCATTAACATATCTTACGAAAACTTTAATTTGAAAACGATATTTGCGCGCGCTGAAGTGATTAATTTTTTTTTTTTTTTTTTTTTTTTTTTTTTTTTTTTTTTGAAGCCCAAGAGGTAACTCCGTTTATTTTCCCCGTAATAGGTAAAATAGGGTCGGGGATCTATCCACTATTTTACCTTACAATTTATTATAATGTTACAAAAAACATATTACGGGCATTTATATCATACATTATTTTATAATACATACAATACACAGAAGATAAATGTTCTCTTGGGATTCAGAGTATTTCATTTCCACCAAAACTGGATATAATATTCACAGACTGTAATATATAAGTAGTTAATTCAAAAAAAGGTTCTATCTATTTGCTATCATATCAAACTAATGAGTACATAGATTTTTTAACTTTTGTATAACTAACTATTGAAGATGCTAGCTTTAAACTGCAGACAAGGCCTTGTAAAGATGGTATTATCTCCCTCCTCTTGCACAAGAATATATATCTTTTTAATTCTAGACAAAAAAATATTTAAATTGACATTGATCACCTTTTTGATACCCTAAAATAAATGTTTTACAATCAACCTTCCAATCAACATTATGACATTTTAGCAATTGTTGCACATCTGAGATAAAAGTTTTTATATAACCGAACAATTCCAGAATAAATGAGATAATGTCTCTTTTTCTTCTTTGCAGAAAGTGCATTTATCAGATTGTGTCAATTTCATTTTAGACATTAAATAGTTTGTTCCTAGAATTCTATGGGTGATTCTAGTTTGAAGCCATTGAAGGTAACTATCATTAGTTTCAGTGTGAACCCATTCAAACAGGTATTTCCACTCAGTATCATCAATGTTTAAAATAAGCATTCCATTTTGATATACATGTAGGTATTTTGACAATTATCAATAAATACATTATATATGGTAGAGGTTCCACTTCTACATAAAAGTATATGTTTTATATAAAATGGAATAGACGGCAATAATACATTGGTATTAGAATATTCTATTTTTAGAGACTTTATGTACTTTCTAATAGCACTTTTCAAACCTTCATAAACTAAAAAATTCATATTTGTACCAATTTTTGTTTCTAAATTTTCTTTACTCACAAAATTTCCATTTTTTTGCATAATATCTTTGATAAAAAACACTCCATTTTCATACATTGATTTAACATACACAGGCTTTCTATCTATCAAAATATTATTATTGTAAAACAATGGACAGTTAACAAGCTGGTCTATATCTGTTATTTTAACAATATCTATATAGTCAATAAATGCTAACAAAACATCTTTCCAAAAGTAATTGTACATTGATTTAGATTCAATTTCTACATAACACTTTCCACAGTTAAAAACTTTGTCATAATTAAAAATATTACTAATAAATGTGAAACATTTTTTACCACTTCCAGTGAGAAGTCTTCTAAACCATGTTAATTTCAAACTTTTCATATATGCAAATACATCAATCATTTTTAAACCACCTTCCCTGTAGTTTTTTATTTAAAACACTTGATTTAATTTTTGATTGGCCACCCCAAACAAATTCATAAAACATTTTGTTAATATCTTTGAGTATTTGTGTACTTGGGTTTGGAAGAGACATAAACAACTGTGTTAGAAGTGGTAATATAATTGACTTAACAACTGTAATTCTACCAATAGGAGTTAACTCCCTCCTATTCCAATACTTTATGCAAATTTCTATTTTCTTAAATTTTTCTGTGAAATTAATATCTACCATTTTTTCTAAATCTACATGAAAATTTATACCGAGCAATTTAAAAGCTCTGTCACCCCAGTTTAGTTTCCACTTTGTTTTAATAGATCTAGTACTATATTTGTTAAAGCCTATCCATATAACATGTGTTTTTTCAAAATTTACCTTAAGTCCAGAATATTTAGAAAATGTATAGAGGGTATCTAAGGTGTTATTCAAAGAAGCGTCTGAACCATCTAATAAAAGAGAAGTGTCATCAGCGAACTGAGATACTTTATATTCCACATCATTTATATTGATTCCTTTAATATCTTTAGAGTTTCTTATCTTAATTGCTAGTATTTCAGCACACAAAATAAAGATATACGGACTTATGGGGTCTCCTTGACGACAGCCTCTCCCTATTTCGAAGAAGTCAGAGAGAAATCCATTTAACTGTACAGCTGTTTTTACATTTTTCATAAAAAGAGATATCCATTGTTTAAACATTTGACCAAAATTGAAGAAAGAGAGTGTGTTTTTTATGAAATTAAAAGACAAGGTATCAAAAGCTTTTTCAAAATCTATCATCAATAGCATTCCAGGAATCTTATGTTTTTCTGTGTAGTTCATGACATCATATAATGAACGTATGTTTTCACCAATAAATCTACCTTTTATAAAACCAGTTTGATCAGAAGAAATTAATGAGTCTAAAACTGTTTTTAACCTATTGGCTATTGATCCTGACGCTAATTTATAAACAACATTTAAAAGGGTAATTGGTCGGCAGTTTTTTAAAAATTGTCTAGGCTTGTTATCTTTTGGAATGCAAGTAATAAATCCTTGCTTCTGAGTCACTGACAATTCTTCATTTCTAAATCCATAATTTATTGCTCTCAAAACAAAATGACCAATTTTTGACCAGAAAACTTTATAAAAATCAGCTGTAAAACCGTCTGAGCCTGGACTTTTGTCATTTTTCATATTTTTTAAAGTGTTTGACAGTTCAGAGAAAGATAGGAGTCCTTCTAGACTATTTGATTGTTCTCTTGATAATTTGTATATATAATTTGTATTGTCAAGAAAATCATTAATATTTTTCCCCCAATAACATCAGCATTACTATATAAATTGCTGTAAAAATTTTCAGTCTCATTTAATATTGATTTTTGGTCAAAGATAAAAGACCCATCTATATTTTGTAGGTATGGAATTATTTTACTAGCATAATTATATTTTTCTAAATTACAAAAAAATTTACTTGGTTTTTCCCCCTCATCTATCCATTGTGCTCTTGATCTTATCATATGACCCCTTATTTTCTCAGTTCTTATACTTTCCAGTTTTGAATGTAAATCAGATAAAGTTTTCTTATTTCCTTCATTTATATTTGTCTCTATGTCTTGAATTTTGGAGAGGAGACTGTTTTCTTCAGAATTTCTTTTTTTGGTTTTGTAACTAGAAAAAGAGATGGTTTTGCCTCTTATTTCCATTAACAGGGTTTCTAAAAAAAGTTGATCATCAATACTAAATTGTAAATCTTCATAATTGAGATTTTTCAAACAGTCAATATTATATACTGGCAACAAATATTGCAATATTACATCATCTATCTTATCATTAATACAATTTAAATATTCTAGGTCACATAATAAAGAATTATTAAATTTCCATAAACCTTTTCCATGTACAATATTTTGTAAATCAATTTTAAGAATTATAATAGAATGGTCAGATCTATAGCTTACATCTATATCACAACCTCTAACATGTGGTAATAAATCTTCAGTAATAAGGAAAAAATCCAATCTGGCTTGCTGAATTGGATTTGTGCGTCTCCATGTAAACTTATGGCAATTACCATTTAATTCTCGAAATGGATCAAAGAGACGTTTTTGATCAATGTAATTCAACAATACAGATCTAGAATTTTTGTTATTATTTATCGATTTATAGTTATCATAATCTAATTCTATATCTTGTACTAGATTAAAATCACCACACCAAATAAATGTATTATTATTTATATCATCTATTAAGCGAAAAAATATTTTTCATAAAACTTTGGCTGGTCTGTATTTGGGCCGTAGACATTAATTAATGTAAATTGTTTTGAGTTTACTGATAAATCTAAAACAATATAATTTCCATTTTCATCAACAAAGGATTGATGAACTTTAAGGTCTAAATTTCGTTTAAATAAAATACCAACTCCTCGAGCATTTGATTTATAAAAGCTAAAAAAACATTCAGCATTCCACTGATTGTATAAATGTTTCTTCATATTTTCTGTAAAATGCAAATCTTGTAAACAAAATATATCTGCTTTGCGATCTTTTAAAAAGTTAAACATATCTGACCTCTTTTTCGTATCATTAAGGCCTCTACAGTTATAAGAAAATATCTTTATTTCACCCATTGTCAAAAACAACAATCACAGTTTTCCTTAAAAAATCATGTACATTAAAAAAAAGTTCATATATGAGATATTTTTCCATAACTACGTTATAACATTTAGAATATCCAGATATCAAAAACAGTTTAAGTGTGGTAATGAAATAAGTATGCGTAAACAGTGTGTTGCCAAGAATAAACAACACAGTGAAATTTATAATAAATAAACTAAAAAATACCATCAAATATAATTAAACAAAACTTCAAATAAATACAATATGGATTGAAATCATTATTGCTAAGTACAAATTAATTTGGTATATTGATAATATACTTAAAAATAACTGCATGCTTAATATACCAATATGTAGCAATGTATTATAACATTGTCACAGAATCAATGTATTAATTTTCTTTTTTCCAAGAACATGGTGTCCTCAAGCATTTATCTTAATTACATCAAAAAATGCTTAAAGTTTTTACAAACAATTGATATTAACATATGTACTTGCAGGGTAAGACATATGGTACCCAAAAATTAAATACAATTTCATTAAACCCACATATAGATAAAATTAAAACAAAAAGTCAACATATAAAAATGTCATGATTTACACACACATATCATAAGATGTTGATGTGTCAGGTACAATAAAATACATTTTAATTCATAGTGGATGATAAATCAGTTTAAACCATATAATATTTGGACTATAATCTTAAAATAACAAAACAGCATCAGAAATCCTACTGGCAACTTCACAGGATGTTGAATACCACATTTTACCCAGTGAGTCTAACCATCCCACTGAAAGTAAAACTCCTCCCCGATTAAGGGGAAGGATAGAAGTTGACCAGCAGAAAAACTAAATACATGTTTATATTAAACCCTGCCAAATACATATAAATTTAAACCGTATCATTTATTCTTTTAAGAAACAATTAAGTATGTTTATTTGAAAAATAAAAAAAAAGAACTTTTATGTTTGTGTTCTAAAAATAATCGGCGACATAAGAGGAATTTCTTATTCATTTTACAACACTTGAAAAATTACTACAGATGATGTGTTGTTGTTTTTTTTGTTTTGTTTTCAACAAAAGTGTGTGTGTTTTAAGTTTATTTATACTCGGCGCCGGAATAACCATATGTCCGAGATTATAGCATCTGGGACGTCTTTTTCAAGCAGATTCTTCCTGGAAGCCCATTCTTCGTTCTTTGGTAGTAAAGGAGACGACAATACCGTCAAGGCATCAACTTTCTGACTGACGACAACAAAAACGGCATCTATTAGCGCCAAACCTCCAGAGTAAGTCACGACAGGTCAACCAATCACCTTCGGTACTTATGATGACTTGACTATGACCTTCCGTGTGCCTTCTCCGCGACGTGCACGCCTCTGGAGGGATTTGGAGAAGTTTCAACAAAAACTTCCAAAACACGCCATTTATCACACCATTCATAGCACTGACGGCTTCGATGTTCTCATCTATCTGCGGGAAATGGTCGACAGGGAAAACCCTACGTAATAACCGCACACCCTATTACAACAGATTTTCCGCAGTATATATTTCAAGCTAGTGAGGTTTAAAAATACACGTAGAATCTATCGATTAACTACCATAAGTTGGTTGAGTGTTGGCGGTAAAAAAAGAAGATATAACTTCCTGATCAATTTTCACTTAGGTTGATTCAGTTTTGAATAAGCTTTGCAGATCTGTATTTTTTCAAGAAATATTTAGCTTTAATATTATCCGACGCCGTCAGTAATGAAATGGGAATAATTTTCTGAAACGTGATTTTATTCGAGATTTGCTTCTGGAGAAGTCAACCTTCTGTCCGTAGAGCATGAATATTAATACTCATCACAAGACAGTATCTTATTGATCTCAATTATGGTACATCTAAACGTGTATAATTTTTATGTTCAATAAAAATGTTGCATCACTTGCAGTTGTTATTATCATTCAATAATATTAAAATGACATAAAGTATTTATGATGAACAGTCCTAGAATATTTTGATAAGAAACCGTCAGTTGTAAAATGTTATTGTTATCTGATAATGAACAGTCGTCATTCCCTGCGGTCTGAAGACCGCAGGGTATTGGTACGCGTTTTACTTTTGAGGCATGGAGGAGCACGTGACCTGTTTTCGGTACATGGAGGAGCATGTGATCTGTAAACCGTATATGATTGGTTAATTGACCTATTCGAAAACCTGGCTAAATACCATTTGCCGGTACGTTACGGATTTACCTCTAGGGAATTAGTCAGAGTTACACCTAATTAAGAACAAAAAACGATTACGTGATATTTCTCATTTTCTATAATTATTTTATCCTTAAAGGTGGAAAAACTTGAATATCTCAAATTTTAATATTCGTAGTGGCATATGTCATAATAAATAGAGAAATTTTCTGCGTAAACTTGTGTGTTTACTTTTTTTTTTGCTCGGAATTATTCATAAAATGGTAGGCCTATTAAATCATTTTCTTAAAAAGAAATAATTGTTTTATGTTCGACCTTCTTCGGTCATCAACGGTCACCAGTTTCCAAAGACCTTCTTCTATATTGATCGATTATTGTCAACTATATTCCTGATACAAACATTTATTTATCCCCCCAAACAATGTTGAAAATAGTTAAATGAAATATCTTTATATCATTAAAAATGTGCCCCGCAGGAAACCATTTTTCTTGTACTTGCTGGTATGTCATTTATTATTGACAGTTTAGGTTTTTCAAAATTTGCATGATTAACAGACCGAATGTAGACCTCAATGAAATGTTCTGGAATATTAACAAAATGAATAGTCAACCACATTAACCATATATATATATGAATGGTTGAACACAACAGTAAGGATAAATAGCGCAATGTGCATATCTTTTTATTTTGGTAGCATATTTTAAGCAAAAAGAAAAGAAACTATAAGTCTGAAACATTCTATCATAGCCTCCCCATCAGTACATTCAGTGCTTTGATTATAAATTATGAATCATAAATCAAGCTAATGACAATTTGTCTCGCTCTAAAGATGAAGTGGGTCGGTTGAATTAATAAAATTTATCACAATTTGTTTGATTATATTTACATCACACCGACACAGTATAGGTCATATGGCGAAGTTCCAGCTTTACTGGTGGAGGAAGACCTCAGGTCACCTGATGAGTAGAACCACTGATGTTCCGTAAGCTAGCTGCATAGCTTTTTCACATGAAAGACTCCAAAGTCCTAATCGGGATTCGAACCCACAGCGGTGTGAGGCAAGTGGTTCCAGTCCTTAGAAAACCGACAATGTTGAATTATCTAAAGTAGGAATCTTGTTTATTAACTTATATATGCATTGTTTCCTTAGTTTGATTTGTTTGTTTGATTGGGTTTTACATCACACCGACAAAGTATAGGTCATTTGGCGACGTTCCAGCTTTACTGGTGGAGGAAGACCTAAGGTGTCCTTCGTGTATTATTTCATGCACGAACGGGAACCTGAGTAGAACCACCGACGTTCCGTAAGCTAGCTGGATAGCTTCCTCACATGAAAGAATCCAAAGTCTCTGTCGGGATTCGAACCCACAGCGGTGATGGGCAAGTGGTTTGAAGTCAACAACCTTAACCACTCGGCCACGAACGCCCCATAGGTTTGATTTAATTAAAGAACTTATTTTATTTATGTATCTAAAGCTTAATGACTTTAGTTTTGCTTTTTTTTCATTTCATTCAGTGCGTCATGGTAAGTATAGCAATTTTAGATAAAAGAATCACTTACAAAGCAATTTTAGAAATTCATAGAAAAGTATAACTAAAGTCCGATCAAATTACAACAGCATAAAATCACAAGCATCATACTGCAAATTTAAGCAGGCTTATAACCGTTTTCGGAATCTTATTCTGTATGCGCCATTCGCTCAAAAAAGAAATATGTCATATATGTACACATTTTTTTTAATGGAGACATTTTGGAGCTACATTAATGTTCACTTTTGTGTTGGTAAGCTACAGACAGAAGAGATTAAGCTTAAATTTTTTTGATACGGTCCGTGCTTTTAAATAACAGTTACTGCATCACCTAGCTGTTTTTTATTTGTACATCGTAGAATGAACTAATCTATCCCATGGGTATAAGATAAAAAATGAAGCATTTTAAACTTATTTTTAATATAATTTTAATATTATTGTTCTATTATTACTATAATTATCATCATCATAATCATCATCATCACATCATCATCATCATCATCACTATCATTATTATAAAACCTATAAAAAAGAAACCGCTTAAATTTCGGCCTATGTTTATAAAAGCGTTCGTCCAATTATCAATGTTAAAATGTGTCTTTGCATTCTTTTTGGAGCATTTTCTGTGTGACCAGTCAAAATGCTGAGAGTTCACCATTCTCGCCACGGTCAACTTGTTGTTTTACTCAGCTTGGGACATGAGCTGTAAATTTATGTCTGCCATTTAAACCATAACCAAAGGCGGAATCCAAGACGCGTTAATTGGGTTTTACGTCGCTCCAACACAGTATAGGCCATATGGCAAAATTTCAGCTTAACTCCTTAGTTTGCGAAAATCCCGGATTTGCAAACTTTTCAGGAAGCTGTTTGGTAACTTTAATATAATTTTTCTGTTATTACTATAATCATCATCAACATCATCATCATCATCATTATCACTATTATTATTATGAAAACTATAAAAAAAGAAACGTCTTAATTTTGGGCCCATGTTTATAAAAGCGTGCGTCCAGTTATCAATGTTAAAATATGTCTTCGCATTCTTTTTTTAACATTTCCTATGGGACCATTTGAATCAAAATGCTGACAGTCTACCATTTTCGCCACCTCTTATTTGTTATTTTTTAGCTACGGACATGAGCAGTAAATTTATGTCTGCTATTTAAACTATAACCAATGACGTAATCCAAAACGCGTTAGTTGGGTTTTACGTCACACCAACACAGTATAGGCCATATGGCAACATTTCAGCTTTACTGGTGGAAAAGACATTAGGTGCCCTTCCGTGCAATATTTCAGTCACGAACGACCACCAACGTTCCAGAAACAAGCTGGATAGCTTTCTCACATGAAACAATGCAAAGTATATGGGGATTTCAACCTACAGCGGCATGGGGAAAGTGGTTTGAAGTCAACCACTTTAACCACCCGGCCACGGATGCCCGTGGTTACTGATTTCATTTTAACTCCTGCTACCTTAAAAGTGGTAGTTTAAATGTATTGTATCCACCACACCCTACGTTATTATTTGTAAAAACTGAGCTTTGAAGAATTTATGAATCATAAATAATTGTTAAAAGTCAATTTTTTTACATACCCTCGTCATTCACGATGTTTTTCTGTCTTGTCTCATAAGGATGCGATGACCGATCTTTCCAGCTTCTTGTCAAGTTACAAGCTAATGTTTGCCTGTCTCGCAACTGTCCGGCCACGTGACATAGTGCAATTCTATTTACAACTAAACATTTAAGTCTTGTCCTGATGCACTGTCGAAAGCAAGTGGGTAAAGCACGGGTTTCACGTTTTTGTACGAGTGTAACTGTTCTCATACAGCTTGGTTTACGTTCGGCTTTAAATGAATTAAACTGACATGCATATCAGTATTGTTACTAGGCACGGACTTTTCATTCTCGAAAATAAAATAACTTATTTTGAATGAAACTAAATTGTATATTATACTTACAAGAAATCGATACAAAATCAAAGCACCTAAAGTACCAGAAACCGGGGGGGGGGGGTTAACTTGTTTATTCTACAACATTTGTCTTAATTGAACACTAACATGGATGATACAAATGAAGAGCTATATCCGTGACATGGCAAACTCTTACGCATATATTCCTGTCATTCGCCATGTGTCACTAGAATTTATCAAATTTATAACTTTTAAAATTAAACAATTAAACACTAGCCATTTGATATTGGTGATAAGGATAAGTCTGGCCACATAAGTCATATGTGTTGGTAAATGTATATATACTAAGAATGGTGGAACTTGTATGTTTGAGCTTAATTAATCCTGTACCTCGTCAACAAAGAAAAGAAATGTTAATGGACAAAAAAGAGAAGCGATTGAATCACAATATTTAAACATTTAAAGCGTCGTAAAATAAACATCATCAGTCATTCTGATATAAGAAAGTTAAAGATTGTGCGTAAAGTAGTAGTAAATAAACTGATTTTACCAGTACTTCAGTTATATCTAAGGGCGTGCAGCTTGCTGAAATATCAAAATTTCAAATGTAACTTTATATGAAGAAACATTACTTACAAATTGTTGTTCTTATTTTCTTAATAATGTCTCATAGTTGACATAACTGCTGGTTTGATTTCAGATATGTGCGTTATCCGCCTGATGTCAACAGTTTAAACAGATAAAGACTTACTTAAGTAAGAAATACAGACAAATAACACATCTAACTACGTTCTTGGCGCCTAAAATATGCAATATGTAGCATTAAGACCAAATAATGTTGCTACTCTTACGATGAATTTTAGACAGGATTCTGTTGCTTTCAACATAAAAATACACAGTGATACATGCCGAGATAGAAAAGGTCGAATCTTCGATATATGTCGTGGTATTTATAGAAATATGCATATTTAATAATCATTTGTCTAATGATGATAATAAAGGAGAAATTTTATTTAATCTAGAACCAAAATGGAAATAAATACATTATCTATTTCAGTACCCAAATTACAAATTACTTACCTACTACTTACCTACTTACTTACTTACTTACTTACTTACTTACTTACTTACTTACTAGCTTGCTTGCTTGCTTGCTTGCCTGCCTGCCTGCCTGCCTACCT
Organism: Ruditapes philippinarum; assembly: GCF_026571515.1. Taxonomy (NCBI): domain Eukaryota; kingdom Metazoa; phylum Mollusca; class Bivalvia; order Venerida; family Veneridae; genus Ruditapes; species Ruditapes philippinarum. The sequence goes on from NW_026865040.1 coordinate 24,986, forward strand.
ACCTATTACCTACTTATTTCCTTACTTTATTTCGTCCTTCCTTCCTTCCTTCTTTCCTTACTGACATACTTACTTACTTCCTTCCTTCCTTCCTTCCTTACTTACTTACTTACTTTCTTACTTCCTTACTTACTTCCTTACTTACTTACTCACTTACTTACTTACTTACTTGCTTACTTACTTACTTACGAATATACCTATATACTTGCAAAAGTTTGTATTAAGCCTTTAAAAAAGTGAGTGAGTGAGTGAGTGAGTTGGTGAGTGAGTGAGTGAGTGAGTGAGTTAGTGAGTGAGTGAGTGAGTGAGTGAGTGAGCGAGCGAGCGAGCGAGCGAGTGAGCGAGTGAGTAAGTAAGTAAATTATTTGTTATAGTGACATGTGTTACACGTATACACAAAAATACACAAAGATGAACACCCGGCCTATAGGACATATAAGTCACATTAACAAAAGAGCATGTGTTATAGTGTTTAACATGTTATTAACATAATAGTAAATTCATATTAATACATGTTATGCATTTACGGACAGTTCAATTTTACGATATGACACAAAATTATGAATAATTAATCATGATCTATTATATAATAAGTCTCTCCTTAATAGATATGCTTGTACAATAAATTAAATAACTTTATTTTGGTTGTTGTTTACAAGGTAAATTAGTTTTTTGTTGTCCGCCATTGTATTTAATGAATTGTTTGAAATAACTTTTCAAAAACAACAGTTCTAATACCATTGTAAATAGGACACACAACAAGGAAATGAGATTCGTCCTCAATTAGATTTGTTTGGCATGAATTACATAGTCTTTGATTATATATGTATTAAGAGATTATAGAACTTATGTATGTTCAGCTGTCTTTTCTTTTCTTAATCAGCCTTCACTGCAAGATCTTCCAACTTAAAGGTGCAATGCTGCCAAATAAATTTAATCAGATCAAAGTATATTTTTAGACTCACCTAGTGTTTCACAGCACTTGGAATTATTCATAACGACACTTGTTTTCAAACATTCTAAGGTATTTAAGTAAAAATGTAAATTAACATCTATAATGCATCTATTTATTAGTCCTTGGAATGGAATTTTTTGTCAATCTTTTAAGGATTTAACGTTTTAATTATTCCATTAATATGTTCATTACGTACAGGGTATATGTCAACGCAATATTTGAAGATTCAGACAATTTATCACTTTAATAAATGCATGCATAATTGGCATTTTGAGTTAACATGTGATTAAAGAACATTTTGCTGTCATTTTATTTTTACCCAAATACAAATTTCTGAATAAATGATAATACGACAAAATTAAAATATTCTCAGTATGGCAAACAGTATAATATCAATTTGATGAAAGTACATAAATATCTTAGTCTTAGAATAGATGATCATATCATAACGAAGCACAAATCAAATTTTCTAAAGTACTGAATAATAGAGTATAATTGGAAAATATCAGTTTTAAAATAAGTTTACACTACTGACAAATTACATAACAATTTAATATAAAGCAACTTCTAAAAGACAATTCACTGTTCTAGACTGCCTGTAATATTATGAGAAACAAACTATCTATAGGAAGTCAGGAAGATCAGAATGGGACATGACCCCTTGTTTTAGTCACTGTGACAAACAATTTCGTTAAAGGTCCATTATATCCAAGAATTGCTATTATTTTTATTTCTCAAAGACTGCTTATTTTTGTATCTTGTAACAGTTTCCCAAAACATACTCGTTTGCTATAAATAAGAACTATTTTTTTTTCATATTTAGTTATAATGGCAATTGGAATGAATATTGTGAATAAGTACATTGTATGGAAGTCGAAATACTACTTTGCAACCTTAACGACACATAAGTGCATGGTGAGTAATATTTTTCTCTGTAGTAAAACATCTAACACGCACTACTTAATTTATTCTTTAAACATTATTTAAACACACGCTTGACATTTCTAAAAAAATGAGGCACAATGTTCCTTTAAAGACTAAAAATAAAATAAGGTTACCTTAATGTTTGGTTATTAAAAACAATTCAATAAATGAATGAAACAAGTTCCTCCCATTTTACTTTATCTTGTCAGTTAGCAGATATTTAGAAGTTTTCTAAAATATTCATTTATCAAAACTGATTGTTGCGACAGAACAAGAAATTACAAAATATGCATTCTTTTTTAAAATGCACAGTAATTGGAATTTCGTTTGAACATTGATTGATTAGAAAATTAAGAAATAAATCTTAATTAGTATTCTTTTAAAATCTAGTTACGGAATTAAGAAAATATGACGCAGAGACATAATTGTACTTTTATTATTTAATAAGGTACATATTTCTAGACATTGGTATTTTGGAAACAGTACTGTAAAGTTTGCAGTTAAAGCATTTAAGTCTGGTTCGAATACAAAACGGTGTTTTTGTATATATGGCTTAATATAAACCACTTTTACACCAACATTTATTTAATGTCCAGAATTACACTATTTATCAGGTCCTAAAACCAAATGCCATGTGGTCGATATTTGTTTTGTTACAAATAAAATCAGTTTTGACAAACTTCCTGGACAAACATTTTCACGCATGCGCACTTTGATAAATATATATCTTTGGTTCACGCCAGAATTTGTTGATCTTTATTTGTTGATATTATCGAGGCGTTTCTTTATGTCTTTTACATGCATAAACAGCAATTCTTACATTGAAGAAGGACCTTACTTTTCAAACATCGCAGACACGTCTCTGTTTCCATATAAGATTACGGTCTATTAAAATGAACTTGTTTATGCAGGGTATCTTTTATAAATGGTCAAATCTGTTCATTTGACACACTTGTATATATCATACATAAACATACATAGAAAGTCTTACTTTGACGACATTTTGCATAATTTTTTAGGTTTTTCAACAAAAGTGATATTGACATTAATGCTCATTCACTTTGAAAACGAATTATTAATAAGCGGTTGTTTGCATCAACGTCATTATTTATCTAATTTTACAAAGTACTTTCTTTTATAAGCCCTAGGGGCTGCTTTTAGGAGAAATTCCAGCTTTTTTCAGAATGAAGCTGATTTATGGGAAGAAATAAATCATATCACAAAACTCTGCCAAACATAATACGTTGAATAATGCTTTTAAAGTACACATTAATAAATTATGCACTTATCTGTCCGACAGGAATTTGGCAAAACACCAGTTACTAATGATAAAACAAAATGCATTTTATCTTTTAACCTTCTATTATTGACATACTGTCTAAAGATTGACAAATGTGTTATTCTAAAATAAAGGCAGAAAAACCATCTGGTGGTGCAAAGTTTTGTGTTGTTTGTAGGTTTTTGTTTTGGTTTGAAATACTCAACAAGAAAGCACATAAAAATAATGATTTTCTTCGTGTTGCTTTAAGAATGTATGCATTTCACATTATATAATCAAACAAATGCTTTAGGACAATAATTTTATAATGATGGAGGTCAAAGAAAATGATCAAAATATTATTAATGCAGTTTTAGAACAATAAAAGTAAATGACATATATCGTTTCTAGATTTTAGACACTGCATTATGAACAAAATCATATTTTGTCATCAGCGAATCACGCACACATCTTTATCAAAACAAACAAGTGTGTCAACTATGAGACATTATTCAATAATAAAAACAAAATCAATATATTGATCAAAATATTTTTATTTAAAATATACAGTTACAAATTGTTATGTTTTTAACTACATTAAAGTGCATAAAGCTAAAAGTCTATTTATTGTAGTTCCCAAAATAATCGTTCTTAAAATCCTGTAAGAAGGAAATATGTTTGTACGTTTGGTGCTTGTGGAAACCAAATTGTTCTAAACATCATAATTGCAGATTTAGAACTGGTGTTGCTCTAGGCAATTATCTGGGCATATAACTATTGTTAAAACTAATGGTAATGGGAGTTTATTTCAGTTACCATGTAGGCAAATGTGGTTTTATAATGTGGTACAATTTGTAATAATTTTTGCCTGAATTATGTTCTGTTGTCATTGATAAATCATTGCGATTAGGAAATAGTACGTCAAAGACACATAACCATAATTTGCTTCTTTCTAAATCTATGCTATTTTTTATGTGCAATGAATAGGTCGAAGTAAGTAAAAATAAGTTTTTGCTATATTAAGCGGTTGGTATATCCCGGAAAGTCAGTTTGGTTGATCGTACGCCATTTTATGATAAAACAAGTATTAAAATCGACAGAAAAACAAACAATTAAGATTATCTTTATATCTAACAATAAACAACATTCTAAATTTCGTGTCTATTGCCCTTGACACCTCTCAGTTTCTATTATTACATTCAGGTTTAGTTTTATACTAATCGATTCGATGTATATTATTTGTGTACGAGTGCATTGCTAATATTCCCAACCTTATTTAGGATAATACTCAAATAGGTATTGTAGCGAGATCAAAGCATTATATATTCTATGCTTCAAAAACAGCGAGTTCATCAGATGCATGTAGGTTAGATTTTTAGAGAATGAAAGTATTACATACCATAACAATCTGTGAAATCACTTACAATCTAATGTTGTTTTTTAAAAGCAACCTGCTAATTTGGTAATGTATCTGAATACATCTATAAATACAATGTAAATCTAAACATTCAAATGTAACTTTTTATGTCTTGCAAACTATACGTCAGAATCTGAGACAATAATAACATTAAACAAAGTTATATTCAATACATACGCATTTACGCATCAACCAATATTTATTAAACGGCCTTGGTTAAAACGGTTCCTGTTCAAAAAGTAACGGGAACAGGATGGCACATATGTTTATCACAACAGAACAGTGCAGATAGAATGGCAATGACTATACTCAAAAAACAAATTTCTAATAAATTATGATATGAAAATATAGCTTATTACAGTTTGCCTCGCCATGTATTATCATTCTAAATATGAAGATGGACGAAAAATACCTCAAAACTTAAAAGGATTTCCTTTGTACTGTACTGCAGATCAAAAATCAGTACAACGTACACATTCCAGTCTTAAGAAAACCGACAATGTTAAACATGAAAATTGTCTTCTGTAAAGTAAGAAGATTTTTATATTTACTTCTTTATGCATTGATTTTCCTTAGTTTGATTTATTTTGAAGTATTTATTTATATGTATCTTAAGCTTAACGGCTTTAATTTGGCATTTTCGTTATGTCATTAAGTAGCGTCATGATAAATAAAATAAACTTGAACAGGGAAAAAGTCTTAACATGAACTGTTTTGTAATTACAAATGCAACATCATTTCATCTCAGACAGTCTGTTAAATGTTTGATTACAAGCCGCTGTTTTCATAATCAGCCTGTCCTCCAGGAGAGATCTCTGAAAGAATAATTTACTAAGGAAATATTCTTTGATAGTACCACATCTTGTTTGTAAATATGTGTAGAAAGAGCCTGTTACTGCTTAAACCAGTACAAGTATTTAGTTACATCTTTAAGGAAAGACCCTTTGCTAATGTTGAGAGAACTTGTGGGCAAACCCTTTTGCCAATTATGTTATACCATTGTATTGTAACTGTCTTTACATATTTGTATATGTTTCTTTTAGGACAATAAAATATAATTTTAATCAAAATCAATAAATAGCGGTACTTGTATATAATATAATAGAAGTTATCAGTTCCTTAAAAATTTTTCCACCTTTTAATTGGACCCCTCTTGGTACAATGATTTTGTACTGTAACATATTGAGATTTCAAAACAGTTACATATTTTTTTTTTGAAAAATGTTAATAAATACATCTATGACCTAGTGTTTATTTTTAGATATTTGTCTTGATAATTTGTACCTCTCCCAAGTCTCAGCACCTCATACTTTGTCTTATCATTATTCTCATCTTGCTCATGCTGTAAAGTTGTGTATACTTGCTGATTTCTAGAGATAGGAAAACAAATATTCCTTTTGGAAATTTATCTGCACATGGTGACCGCATAAAAGCATTCAAAATAGAATTCGTTAAGCAGTAATGATTTTATTGACAAATGAAAAAATGCATGTGTTTATTCTAACTTTCTAATGAGTAAATGTTTTTAAAATTCCTTTATTCATACAAATGTGCTTTATTACATTTATTTGTTTACCAAGCTTTTAATAACGAATAAGTTATTCATATAGAATATTACAAAACAACAGAATTTATCATCCTATATTTACATACACATATCTTAATTATTCATTCCGTAGATTTTATAAATTTAATGAACATAACGTTTATGAAGCCCAAATTTAGGACAAATATACATTATACTAAAATTCCACGTAGATATTACAAATTAATTGCATTAAATGCCATACATAGTTGTAGGACTTATCTTACATTGTTTGAGCTTGTGTATCCTCTACTGAATTCTGTTCATTTCCTATAAAATTCTAAGAAATTATTAAGTTGCCTCTTTTTTTAAGGTTCTCAACAATTAAACATCATGTCTACTACGTATTTGTATTTCATTTTTATTTTGGTAATTGATCTGCTAAAAGCTATATGTATGACATATAATTCCACAATAAATTATAACCATGTATCTAGATATAAAATAAAACATTCATCAAATTTAAGTCCGACTGAACTGTTTGAAATAACAATGGGTCGAAATGCTGGGTATATTTTGTTTAAATTGAAAATACACGAGAATAAAATTGAATATTATTTAAAACATGTATTACTCTTAGACTTCGCAAGCCTTCTTCTTACAGCTGTAGTTATCACAAACGCCAGAAGTGTAACAAACAAGGCCCATCCGCTGATAGCAAACCCAAGTAAGAATTTGTCAACTGATTTTGTTTCTAAAAGAAATATGCTTGTGATGATTAATAGCTAGCTATGGATGAATATGATGAGTTAAACATCATACGTTAATAATTAAAAAATATGACAGTTTATTTATTTATTTACGAATTGTGTTTGGTATGATCCGTGTTTGAATTTTAACTCAATAACTTCACTCGTCGCTTATAAAAGTGTCGTAGTGACAATTAAAGATACAAATCTAAGGTTTTAGATTTTACGGCTTTTATGCCGATTTTAAGCAACATGCACTTCAGATTCAAGCTTATTTTCACAAAAATTTGGAAAATATACTTCAAAGATAAAAATAATGTGTAGTGAAAATTGCAAACGGCTTTTACAAGTACGATGCACTTATATAGCCAAATATCGGTCAAAATATGCAAAAATAGCCCATACTGCGTTCATCAAGCAGTAGAAATATGGTGATAATTACTGCAAATTTTAAATCAATGCTTAATCGCGCATAACATGTAAAACGTTTTTTGAATCTGGATTATTTTTACTTTTCTAAAAAATATATTTTATGATTTTCTTGGATCTTGGTAAGGTCTTAGCGGTCAATCCTTCTAACAGACTTTCTTTGATATCTAACCAGTAAATAGTGTATAATCTACACTTTACTGGTGTTAAACACAGGTTTAATGTAACTTTACAAACTTGACTACACGACTAATTGGCTTATGAAATAGTTGATTGGTATTTCTGTAATTGAATATAAGATGAAACCCTTATACAAAAGTGACTGAAGAAACGTTTATGTGTTATGTTGTAAACAATTATTCATGTAAACATTTTTCTCAGAAAGAGCTTTCATATTTATAACCTGAAAGAATCATTCATTAAAATGTAAATATTTTACCTATGTCGCAATTATGTCCTTCATAACCAGTAATGCACCCGTCTGTGCAGCTGCCGTCAGCTCTCTCACATTTATTGTTTAAACATGTGGCACTGCAGTTGTTTTCACGATTGTTACCGTAACTTCCTTCTTTACAACCTTTGGGGCAGAAATCACTTTGTCAGTTACATGTTTAACCATTGCAGTTTTACATACTAGTAATTTTACATTTTACATCATAAGTACAAATAAAGCAAGAAATCTAAGTGATCGAGTGGTCGCTGCCTTTGAACCACAAGTCAAACAATGCTTTGCCTTCAAATCGTGCCGGGACTTTGGATTTTGTCATATGAGGAATCTATCTGAGGAATCTATCTATCTAGCTAACAGTATGTCACGGATCTACTCAGGTACTTGCTCGTATCTGACACAATGCACGGCAGAGCACCTGATGTTTCTCACCAATAATTAAGCTGAAAAATCAAAATATAAAAAGGTTGGAATGACTAAACCCCAACCTTAAAAAACCAGTACAACCTTTATCACAATATCCATCCTCTCTTTTGCAAGTACCAGCATCGCAGTTTTTGTTACACAGCGTATCACATCGCCCACCATAGACTCTGTCACTCGTGCAACCATATTTACAATTACCTGTGTAATGCTCACAGGTGCCGTTTACACAGTTATTAGAACATGGTTCACTACACTGATTCTTCCAGAATCGTTCTCCGTCACATCCTGATAAACATGTCCCATTCAACGAGTTGCAAACTCTTTCTAATGGATCAGCTGGTTTGATACAGTTTGAATTGCATACGGTCTGACATTTTTCTCCCCAATGTGTAGCAGTACACCCATTTACACATTCACAAGATTGATTACATTGTTGACGTAAGCAACCATCTTGACATACTAGTTGACAAGTTGGCCCACAATAACTTGATTCTCCACAGTCAAAACACATTCCTTTAAGATCGAAAGAAATGTGTGTATGTTATAATAAACAAAACTTATTTAAGTATATTGAATGAATGTTAAATAGTAAAACGAAACGAAATTTGACTTAATATTTGTACCATATATAATTAAATTAAATATTAAACTGTTAAAACACTCCTCTGACAATAAATTTTTTTGCAAGGAGGCGTGAGAGATGTTGCACAATAACTAATCAAATATTTGTTCTTAAATATATACACTGTAAAATATGATGTTGTCGTTCATTGAAAGAGTTGGGGAAAAAGAATATCTTTGTTTTTCACATAATTATTTTCATACAATTCAGACAGTATTACAATCAACTTCTGCAAGTCAACTTTGTTAAACTTAACAAAATTATCAAAAAGCCTAAACAAACAGAAGTAAAAGATTTCGCTTGAATACTCGATTATCAGTAACTTTAAATTATAATTTTTCGTATTCAAAGCATCTGAATATTATTGTTTAATATTAAATCAAAACTGGTAAAATCACACATCTTACTTTGATAGCTGAAAGCAAGTCTTTGAATCGAGAATATATGTCTCGTTTTCTTACCAAATTACGGAAAGGTTCATCCCTGATAAGCTTCACAAAACTGTTGCTATTTTGTTAAAACAACAAACCAAGTCAATATCGATTTTAATGTTTGATTGGCATTTAACATATATGTGTAAATTTTCTTTGATATTTTATAGTGGGGGTATCATGATAGTTGTCAAAATATATAAAAAACGTGCATTTATTATTAAATGCTCATCGACTTATCAAATGTTAAAATCAATTAACCCTTTCCCCCATGAGCATATCGTGAAAAATGGCCATTTTAACTGAAAAGCCTCCTCTAACAAGTTCAAACTGCTATGAAACTATGAAAAATGCTTCAATACTAATCAAACTTGGCACAAATGTTGACTGGACCATTGCCTTTGTAACGACATGCTCAGTCTTAAATTTCCTGTTACCATGGCAACGAGGGGACATCTCAAAATTGCCAAAAATCACTATTTTGCCTCGATTTTTTCCATCAAAATTTATTTCAAAGTGCTGCAACTTCTCAATGGATTGAGATAGAGTCAAAGGCTTTTCAGCGTTGGTTACACGTTACTTTATGATCAACCTGGGTCATTTTAAGCCTCTCACAAGTCCAAATTTTTTGGCGATGAGGGGGACTCCGCCCCCCTTCAAACCCCCCAAAAAGAAGGGGCACATTCCCCTTCTGGCAAACCCCCTGATGTATTATTTGGATGGGGGACGGCGCCGAAAAAATGGTCACTTTTTTTAACAACATTTCTCAAACGAAAAACAGTGTTTGGGGTCTAAATAGGACATTTTTTCACTGTTTGAGGCCTCAAAAGGGGGGGCAAAAAGCCGTCGAAACACGCTTATATAAGGGAAAAGGTTAAATATTTTATAATATCATAACTTAGTTATAGCCCGTAATTTTCAATATCTATGTATTACATGGCCTGTTGCACGAACAGTCGTTTAGACTTTTTTATCTATATATAATTTATTATTTTCTCTGTGATCATACAGTACTAGTAAGAAGGTTTACAAACCTATGAGATAACTACATTGCAAACAATACAAACACTTGGTCATAAAAAGTTGTTTGGATGTTTCACAAACAAACACACATCCGCATACATTCACACTTTTCAATTCATAAACACCAACAATATTTATATCTGGAAATATTTCGAATATAACACACACACACACATAAGCAGCACACATACCTGCCGGGTACCATCAGTAATACGATAATCATTGTATAACAAGTTCGAATTAATAAATGTAAAATCTAGATTAAACAGACAAAAAAAGTCCCCATTCACAATTATTCTTTATGTTTCGAAATCAATATATTCGTAACATTTAAACAGCCATGCAAAAAGAACACCTGTACATAATACAATTCTACAACAACAATGATAACATTATAATCATACCAATCTACTTTCATTAGATAACAGGCTTCGAAAAGATAAGTGTAAAAAAATAATTAAAACAAGGAAAAATATACATTATTCATTATATTGTTAATTCAATATATGTGTATCAGTTAACAACTATGACAAAAGCAACCTGCACATGACAGAATTCTACAATAACAATGATGATTTTATAGTCATACCAATCTTTTATAATATAATAGATTTCGAAGGGAAAAAATTAACAAAAAAAAATATTTATTATTATGCTTTATATATTGTTTAATCAATTATTTGCCGTGTGTTTATAAATGTAGATCACATTCTGATTTTATGAGAAACAGTATTTATATAGTAATTTAAATAGACTGTTTTTTTTTTGGATTTTCATATTAAATGAACTGTACTGTTTTTAGTGAAGGTTAAGATAAAGCAGACAAATATAGAGAAAGGTAGAACCATTTAAAACAGAAACAAAAGTCCAATGCTTGACAAGTTTAAAATATAATTGTTTACAAGGTTTTTGCACTTTTAACTAGCCACAACTTTAATAAAAAAATCGGCTTGACATCTTCACTGTAAATTGTTTGTATTACCTATACTGATCATTGATGTGGATTTCACCATGCATTGTGAGTTACTTTACGTTTGAGTTGGGCTGATGTTGTTGATGGCAAATGTATTTCTGTAGAAAATATTACCATTTCTAGTCCACACACTTTCCACTTCACCCGACAGTTTTTTCCTAATACATGTAAAAAAAATGTTGATTAAAACCTGAAAAGTCTTCATGTGAACCCTTAGTTAGTTTCTGATTTTTGTTATCTCTACCTTTGTGCCCCGTGAGCAGAATTGAACAATTATTTTTCTTGGCTTCTTGTCATCTTGTTTGCGTAAGCGCTGACCCACTTTTATGTCATCTTTTTCTAGCTTCAATTAAGACATGTACAAATTTAAGGTATTTTAAACCTTTCTCTCTGTTTGATGTTGCTCTTCATTGATTGTTTATTCAATGCCGTCAAATCTAAGGTTGACTATACTGTTCGAGATCATTAATTCTTCATTTTGTTTGTCTTCCGTTTACGTGTATTTCTTCGACAAGCTTATCATTTTTATTTTTTCCTAGTGCTTTTACAAGCTCTTTAACCTTTTGTTTTAAGATTTTATTTTCAGTTTCCTTTTCAAATAATTTTCCTTCAAAAAATGTCGATCCTGTTACAAACAGATGATAACATTTTCTTTCATTTATTCATTTCTTTCAACTGTTTTTTTTTATAATATCTCTGAAGCCATCGTCATCTTTTTTGTACACTTTTGAAAGTTTTAAGTTTATATCTTTGAACTGTTTGTCAATTTTATTAAGTTGTTGCGTAACCGTTTTTTTGCATAAATGTGTCATCTTCACTATCCTGTTTACCCTTTTCTTCTTTTTCTGTATTTTTCTATTGTACACGCATCAAAAATAGTATCTAGTGTGCTACCTGCACTACTACATTTTTCTCTTTTCCTGGTTTCGGCAAATTATACATACAAGGCTGTTCTTTCTGTTTAGTAAAAATAATAATCCATTTGGGTATTAGTAGGTTTTGGCCGATAGTCACACTTTTACTTCGTCGCTCTAAATCTTCACGGCTGCCAATATCCTATTATGGGCGTCGTGTAAGTTACAGTAAAAGGTCGCCGAAATGGGACAAGTGAACTGAAGTCGGTTATAGATAACATGTTAGAATAATATACAAATTAAGTGCAGCGGTCCCTTGCACTTAATTTGTATATCATTTTAATATATGAACTATTACATATACAATATATACCTTATTTGATAGTTCACAAAAGTATATTTTAGAATTTATAGTTATCAAAGTACATGTACATCCTAATATAACAACTAAATTAAATACCCAAAAAACACATGTGATACAACAATTTGCACAAATGAATTGTTTTCATATTAATATCCCTTGAAAACAGCCCTGACTGCTGGTACCCGAATCAAATAGACTTATTATTTTACTAAAACATCTAAATGACTAAATAAGCATTTGCGGGGGAAAAATTTACATCAGAATTTCTTTGTCAGTATCAATCAAATACACTTCTTTTTCGTTTGCTTTGAATTTTAATGATGATACTTTGTATGTCAAATGATTTACTCCCATTTTCTAAGTTGACAAAAAACGTGTATCATAAACATATTTTAAAAAATGTGTACAATGTTATATTCTTATAGTCTTAATTATATACAGACAGTGCCATCTCGCTCGTAATGGTTTACCTTAATACTTTATATCCCATTTCAACGATACATAAACGTTTTAATATATGAGCATTTATGTAGTAGACATTAGATGCATAAGACCCGTAAAAATCTAACCCATGTGAGACCTAACTTAAATACATAAAGGGCGGCTATCAAAGCTTTTGAAGTCAGGACAATACCCACACTTTTTTAATCATCTTAAAAAGAAAAAACAAAACTTAAAAGATAAATATTTTCAAATTTCTTCAAAACGATCGCAACATTGTCTTTTGATTTGACGAAAATGTAAATACAAATGTTTTCATTAAGCAAATTAATTTAAAATAGGTCCTGAACTATAAAGCTGGTATACGTGAATTCTTTTAAGTACTTGTATTTTTATTGACGACTCGCAAAATAAATCGTATCATTCCGCAGTAAATCATGCGTCTGACTCAAAATCATAATGACCCGGCTGCTTAGAAGCTAATTCAAAAATAAAACTTTCCAAATAACTGCATGTGTTTAAAAATTAAAGATGACAGTGATTTTTCTCATATAGTACTCATATCAGCGGAAACAACTATCTCAATTTACTATTCACAAAACCGTTATGATGTTTATTGTTGTCTGCTGTTACTAAATGCTAATACATATCAAGAACATTTGTTTAAAAACAAAATACGTTATATTGCAAAGAATCACATAATTTACCAGTCTCCCTGTGACACTCATCTTTACACGTAGCTCTGCAGCGATTATTACACATGAAACCATAACGTCCTGGTCTACAACCATGATTACAATAACCATCCTCATGTCTACATCGCTGCTCATTTCTTATATATGAATAAACACACCAGTAGTTACAAGCTCGACATTTTCCAGCTGACAGATAAAAGTTCCTGATACATTTCTTGCATTCAATAACGCTGCAACATATGACACTACGGTTTAACTCTAACAAGTAATCTATATGCATTGTTGTTTGAGGTACCTCATCAACTCAAACTTAAAACTACATAGTAATTACATCGCATGTTTTGTTATTAACTTGAACATGTATAAAGTGTATGATTTATGATAATGTTCATGATTTACGATTATGGTCGATATTTACACGATTATGTGTAATGATTTAATTGAATTAAAATATATGTAAAAATAGTATTTTAGCATTGGTATACTTTTTTTTTGACAAAGGTTCATAGGTAAAAATAAATGGTTACTCGCTATATATATTTATTATAGATATATCGACTAACAAATCTCTAATTCTTAACTATAAAACGTTTAAACTTGCATTGATATTTTCTTTAAATGACAAAGCTTAAGGCACATATTTCAAGTTAGTTTCACTTTTTTTCCTTCAATATGTCACAAAAACGTATGTATGATAGAATGATATGGACAGAATCAATGCTTTCAAATAGGCGACTGTAATAAAAAGTCATATATTTAACGTTAAAGGTTATTTCAAATGAAATATAAATTTTAAAAAAAAAATACACTGTTCTTAGATATTCGAGTTTAGTCATGAAGAATAAAATGATGATGCTTAAGTGAACGATTTCTATTAGAATATAAACTTACATATCACCATCGCTTGCACTACATTTTTCACATAATGTATCTACATCAGAACACTTTCCTGTGCAATTTGAGCCATAAAATCCATCTTTACAACCAAATAAACACTGCTCTGTAGTTTCATTACATATATCCATGCCTCTTTCATTTGATAAACAATTATCTGGACATGTAATCGAGCAGTTTGGTCCTGCAAAGCCTTCTTTGCAGCCGTGTAAACAATCCCTAGATATATGGTCACATGTCCCAGTTTCATTATCTGTTGGGTGTAAACATGAATCTGGGCATTTATATGACATGTATGAGCAATTTGGTCCAGCGAACCCAACGGTACAGCCATATAAACATTCACCAGTAGTTGTGTTACACGTCTCTGTTGCATTATAGGGACCACGTATGCATAAAGTGTTGCAGGTAATATTTTCTGCTTCTGTTATGTCTGAAAATGTATAACTGTATTTAAAATCACCATAAGGTAAACGGAAACGATAACATTTTTGTAAGTAGATGTGAATGAGGCGAAATAAATCAACACTATTTTGAACTGATATGATCCTTGTTATCATTATTTCCTGTTATCATGTAAATGTTGAAATTAATAATGGCCATAATGGCCCTGAAATCGCTCGCCTGTATATAGGCCCTGCCTTAGCTCTAGCACTTAGGAAAAAACAATGACCCCCTGGGACGGGGCCAATTTTTACCCCTGGGCTTTTATTTGAACACACTTCGTAGACACCAATTAGAAAATGTTTTCTGCTGTTTAATATCTAAGCTCTACCTAATTTGGATTTTTTAAAAGAATATTTCTTAAGATTTTACTTTTAACATATAAGGAAGATCAATGACCCCTGGGGCGGGACCAATTTTAACCCCAGGACTTTTATTTGAACACACTGGATAGACCCCCCTACTTAATATCTAAGCTCTAGCTATTTGGGGTTTTTAAAAGAAAATGTTACTACATACAATTAAGGAAAATCAATGACCACCAGGGCGGGGCCAATTTTGACCCAACGGCATTTATTTGAACAAACTTGGTAGACACTGACAAGCTGATGTTTCATGCCAAATATTTATGCTCTTACTCTTACGGTTTTCTGAAAGAAGATATTTTAAATTTTCCCTTGGCAACCAGAGTTCTGCTTGGAATTAAATTCTTTGAACAGCTTTTAAAGTTGACTACCAAAGGAACATTCGAGTGGAGTTTGGATGAAATTGGCTCAGCACTTTATGAGGAGATGTCGTTTCAAGTAAAGGTTTACGGACGGACGATGGACGGAAAACGATCACAAAAGCTCACCATGTCACTTTGTGACATGTGAGCTAAAAATGCTTCATTTACAAAGTTATATGTATCATAAACGACATTGTTGATATAGTTATTTAGCAAAATTTAAATAATTATCATGAAATACTTCACAGTTGTATATAAAAAAAACCATTCTCTATGATAAACATAATAATTCGATCATTTTTTTTCAATACGGTCAATTTGGAAATACCACTTTAAAGTAATCTTCATTTTTATCATGTAATCAATAAGATGTAAATAAACAATTTGATATAAAAGATTTATTTTTAATGTAAATAACATAGATACTTACGTCTTAACAGAATAACTGAAAGTCCTAGTGCCAAAATCATTGTTGAATAATGTTCTGCCTGTTCGTCAATCGTTCAAGTCCTACATCTAAATATTGCATATAGATATATAAATAGTAAAATATATAGAAAATGCTCCGTTATAACATTATCTTAACTCACGATTTACGCATGACTTAAAACGTTTAAGTCAAACCAGGAAGTTTAGAAAATATCAAAAGTAAATCTTTCTTTTGATTAAAAAACAGCATATATAAATCTACCCACAAAACACAAATTTGTATTTTAATATATAAGAGATAATTTCTTTTCTCATTTTTCCATCTTCAGTAAGCAGTAATGCGTGAAAATGTACTCCCTATTCACCTAATCAACAGTAGCCCATCTATTATAACAACTTAACTCAGTGCCTTTATGTAGGGCATCTTGTAAGACTTACAAGTAAATAAAAACATGATCTTCACAGATATATTAACAAAAATATAAAACATTTTAACCATCCAATTTTTTTAAATGCTTGGACCGAGATTCGAAACCGGATTTGTCACATCTTTAGCGATGATCTTACCAACGTGTAACAGGATGCTAATTTATTTAAGTAAAATTCATTAAGAACTCTTACCTCACTAATTCCTTTAGCACGGTACTGTAGCTATTGTACAAGTATGTAATTAAACACACGTTTTATTATCTCTCCTCTATCCGCTTGATTACATTTTATCGCCCTCTCTCTTCCAAAGTTACTCTCAAACAATGGTCATGTATCCTAATGTACATTTTATAATCACATTTAAAAAGACACACAGTTACAACTCGGGTCTATAATGTTTTAAATAAAATGAAATTTAATACCCGTATTTGTAAACACTGAATAGACAATAGCCTCTTTTATCATTTGCATAGATATCGTGTATGAATTAAAATACAATTATGCAGTCGAGGCCTGTAGAAGGTTTGTGTCGTACAGTTTTGAAACTGATATCTAGGGTGTTCTGTAAGGGCTATCATCTATGAATGAAGAAAGTTGAAAGATCAAAAGTCGAAAACACGAAAGGACATAGACGGAAACACGAAGGGACAAAGACGAAAACAAAAAGGAACGAAAACGCGAATGCGAAAGTACGATAACGAAAACGCGCAAAAACTATTATGAAAATTATGATGTAAATTTAGCCGATAATTATCACGTTTTCACCATTGTCCCTTCGTGTTTTCGTACTATTCACATTCCGTTACTCATGTGCAGAGCAGCAGATTTGTGTAACAAATGAACAAGGCTATAATATAAGGGTTTGTGTGTACAACGATCAAAACATTTAACATTTCACTATTTTACCTGAAATTATTGGCTGAGATATTCCGAAGAAATAGATGCATGTAAAATATAAACTGCGCTGTAGCAACAAATCCAAATTTGTTTATTTGTTTATATATCTTTGAAATACTGTTTCAAATTTAAATCTTATCACATCCCAAAAGCACGGGCTTTAAGTAGTTGGAAATGACGTGCCATGTTTAGTTCTGTGAAAAGGCGAGTCTGTTTTTCTGGCACTTAGTAAATGCCTTCTACATATATACTTTCTAGAAAAAAATAAAAACAGTACGTTTATTCGGACCTGCTACGCGTATCAATTAAGTTTTCTTCTCTTTATCAGTGAATAAAACTGAAGCCTTTTGAGAATTGTCTTATATTTACTCACAAATATGCATGTTTTATATTTTTTATCTGATAGCCATTTTGTTCTGGTTTCATATTCCAAGCTTCAGGCATTTAACGTTTGTCAATTCGGTAATGTTTCTCTGAA
The DNA here is from genome assembly GCF_026571515.1 of Ruditapes philippinarum. Lineage (NCBI taxonomy): Eukaryota > Metazoa > Mollusca > Bivalvia > Venerida > Veneridae > Ruditapes > Ruditapes philippinarum. Next base: position 42,818 of record NW_026865040.1, read on the forward strand.
GATCACTAATTGAGTATTTAAGTAGATTGAATATGGTGTGTTTTGGTGTAAATTTGAAATATTCGTGTTGCAATAAAAGAAAAAAAGAAAAGCAGTTTTGGAATAATTGAAACAATTTAACGAACTGAAATGACTGTCAAAGACCCTGGTCAGGGACGCCTCACTATAAAGAACAGAGGCCGTTTGTAGCAAGCGATTCCCTGACCATACTTTATGAAGGAGATGAGCTTATTGTTTATACTGCAAATTTAAGCAAGCTTATAACTGTTTTAAGAATCATATTCTGTATGGGCTATTCGCTCAAAAAAGAAATATGTCATAATTATGTGTACACATTTCTTCAATGAAGTCATTTTGGAGCTATATCATCATCATCATCATCATTATCACTATTATTATTATTATAAAAACCTTTAATAAAAAAACAGCTTAAATTTCGGCCTATGTTTATAAAAGCGTTCGTCCAGTTATCAATGTTAAGTTAAAATGTGTCTTTACATTATTTTTGGGGTATTTTTGTGTGACCTTTTGAATCAAAATGCTGACAGTTCCCCATTCTCGCCACGATCAATTTGTGGTTTTATTTAGCTTGGGACATGAGCTCTAAATTTATGTCTGCCATTTAAACCATAACCAATAGCGGAATCCAAGACTCGTTAATTGGGGTTTACGTCGCACCAACACAGTATAGGCCATATGGCAACATTTCAGTTTTACTGGTGGAAAAACACCTTAGTTTGCGGATTTGCAAACTTATTCTGGAAGCTGTTTGGTGATAAAGAAACAGCTAATTTTTGGGCCCATGTTTATAAAAGCGTTCGTCCAGTTATCAATGTTAAAATGTGTCTATGCATTCTTTCCTGAGCATTTTCTATGGAACCATTTGAATCAAAATGCTGACAGTTCACCATTTTCGCCACCTCAAATTTGTTATTTTATTTAGCTCGGGACATGAGCTGTAAATTTATGTCTGCTATTAAAACTATAACCAATGGTGTAATCCAAAACGCGTTTATTGGGTTTTACGTCGCACTAACACAGTATAGGCAATATGGCAACATTTCAGCTTTACTGGTGGAAAAGACATAAGGTGCCATTATTATTTCAGGCAAGAACGAGCACCTGAATAAAATCTACGACGTAACACATACAAGCTGGATAGCTTCCTCACATGAAAGAATGCAAAGTATGTGGGTATTCTAACTTACAGCGGCAAAGGGAAAGTGGTTTGAAGTCAACAGCTTTCAACAACCCGGCCACGGACGCCCGTCGTTACTGATTTCATTTTAACTCCTGCTTCCTTGAACGTGGTAGTTTTTATGTATTGTTATTATTTGTTAAAACTGAGCTTTGAAGAATTTACGAATCATTAATAATTGTTAAAAGTCAAGAAGATTTGACATACCCTAGCCATTCACGGTGTTCTTCTATCAAGTCTCATAAGGATGCTATGACTGATCTTTCCGGCTTCTTGTCACTCAAGTTATTAGCTTATGCATGCCCTTATTTTCAATTGTCCGACCACGTGACATAGTGCAAAACTATTTACAGCTAAATTTTAAGCCATGTCCTGATGCACTGTTGAAAGCAAGTGGGTAAAGAAGCACGGGTTTCACGTATTTTTACGATTGTAACTGTACACTTAAAGTTGGTTTACGTCCGGCTTTAAACTGATTAAAATGTCATGTACATTTGTAAACATAAACCAGTATTATTACTAGGCATGGACTTTTCTTTTTAAAAAAAGTAAATTATTTTGAATGAAACTGAATTGTATATTATACATGTATTAACAAGAAATCATACAAAAGCAAAGCACTGACAGTACTTGAAACCAGGGGAAAATTCTTTCACTAGTTTATTCTACAACATTTGTCTTTATTAAACACAAATAAGGATGATAGAAAATGAATGCAGAGCTACGTCCGTGACATGAAGAACTCATTTAGCGAATATAAGCGAGTCTGTGACCACATGTCAATGTAATTTATTAAATCAAAATATGCAGAATTAAACAATTCAAAATTTGTCTATTAACACGATGATATGATGATTTCTTTACCGCATTATCACGTATTTCTGTTAAACGATCAAAGAATAATTATGCAGTACAGTTTACTGTAACTGTAACCATCATTAGTTACGCAATAATGTCATTCAAGGGGATTGTTTTTATACATTGACCGTAAACATATTACTTAAGGAATTAACATGCTATTATAACTGAATATTTTGTAACATTGATATTACACAATTCACGTCTTTGTTAAAATATAAATACATTAAGAAAATTGCAACACCATGTCGCTTTTTCTTATAATAATAGAAACCTGGTGCAAATACCAAACTTAAATGTGAGTTAAATTATGCCGTTATTCCGGCTTTTACAATACAAGATTAAAAAACAATTTAAGACTTAAACTTGTATCTTAATATTAAGACACTATTTGGAACAATGGTTAGGAAACTACCCGCCTATATGACTGAAATACTGTTGGGAAAAGGCGTAAAATGAAACAAACCAACAAACATAAGACACTATTAATGGAAGTCAAATAAATACTTGCGCGAAAAAATGGTGTGTCAAATAGGCACACTGTAGCGTTATTTAATCAAATACTTAAATCGCAAACTTTACAGAAAGGCATACCCGTCCATATTTCTTGTTTTCTAAACTCCAAAAGAAAATTACTTTACCTTACAATTGTTTGCTTTGTTCCCGTTTTCTAAAATCAGTACAAGTTCAATACATTTTTGTATAGCAATACGTTAACAGATGATTAAATTATTATTATTGCTGTTTTTTATTATTATTATTATTATTATTACTGCTTTATTCAGACATTTCGCCATCGTTCAGATGTCCTTCATAATTGTGCAAGCAGCGAAGAACGATGAATGGTCATCTACAAGATGCTTTTTTTACAAGATTGTTCTGTCCCTTAAAAAATATGACTTCTGTGCATGTCGTAAAGGACCATCACGTACTTAACAAAGGTACTGTAAAGACAACCATCATTCATCCCGTCACCCTGGACCTTAGAAAATAACTAGTTCATGTTTGTTTAGCGCAAATGATTATGTTATATCTAAGTACTGAGGATAATAATAAAGATGAAAATACAAGAACGCTTAGTACTCGAAGACAATATTTTTTACATTTCAAAGCATATATTCGTAAATGAGATATCCAGTGCGTAAGATATAGCAAGCTGTTGATATTTTAATTAAATGGGGAATAACAAAATGTATTTACATACAATACATAATACTCTTAATATATATAAAAATACAGAGGAAAACAGAACGCTCGAAACGGAGTTATTGAAAATGTTATTGTTTCAAGAACGGTAGTGGTATTTACAGGCTAACATGCTCTCTAACAACGGTAAAAACAGAGTTAAACATTCAAACATGAGAATGAAGACGTGTTCATACGGCGCTCATCGTGGAACCTTTAATGTGACAATTTCGTGTCAATACATGAAAAGCAACGTATGGTCCCCAAGAAAAAGAAACGGATGCCAGACACTAGAAAACAACTGGCGGAACTAAACAAAATGGAATGTTGACAAATACGCCTTGCATATCACAGATAGAAGGCAAAGGATACATTTAAAAGCAGGCAACATATCATAAGAGTGATTCAACATTATTAAATTAAGAAAATTAGAACCATTCATTTAGTATAAGGATTATATCGATTCAATTATGGGCTACGTTTTTGGTGTACGTGTATATTTGAATTATTCCGTAAATCAAATGTAACGTTCTTTCCAATATATATAATATTTCTCAATTCAAATATTATATTTTCTCTAAATATTGTTCAAGTTGCTCAACAATAATATAACGATAAGTAATGAGGGACATTTTACTTTATATCTTGCGTTACTTAAGTCTTTTATTTGGAAATAATTCAGTTATGGTAGTAAATTCTGCAAATGGGGTAAAATAACTGGTATTTTTTGTTGTATTTTCGGAAATGACATATGAACTGTTGGCATTAATAAAGCATTTCCATTAGGAAGGAAAGTGTACACATAACAGCCACTCTGTCTAAATATAGTTTTATGTTATCTTAAAAATAAATTTGCATGCCTCCAGATCTGCCAAAATATTTCAAGAAAGTCAACTTTGAGAATATTGTAGATTTTAAGAAAAGTAAAATATATTCACAATTCAAGTAATAAATTACATGTTATATACAATTAATGACTGATTTCGAAGTGCTAATCGCCATATTTCTACTGCGTGACTAACGCATTAAGGGCTATTTTTGTATACTCTTATCTATTTTGTGGTAATTTCTGTACATTTTAAGATCGTTTTGCAATGTGTGAATTACTTCCCTTATTCACTTTACAGAATTAGACTTCTTAAAATTTCTATGAAAATTAGCATGAACCTGGAGGCATGGTGCTTTAAATGCTTTCAAAAATTCGTATATCTTAATATCTGATTTACTTATTGAACTTCCTTTCAAGTGATTTGGAGAATGTTTATTTGCCTGCTCATGTTTCTTCTTTATCTCTACAAATTAAAAATTAGCAAAAATCCCTTCCTTTATAAAATTATAAACTTTTTTTTTGTGTCATAGGGGCTTAGAGTCCTTTACAGGTTTAAACTCCCATGTAGGACGGTGCACTCCTGTGGTCGCTAAGATGCATGCCTTGTGTTTTGTCAATTAAGTTGTTAATCTTCAGACGCTCTTAATGTTATCCATGATTCCAAGACAAAATCGTAGGCAAAAAATATATATTATACAAACCTCTTCCCTTGCAAAGACTTATTTCTCCTTTTTGCAACCTATTCATTTCCCTTTAAAGAACAAGAACTAAATTTAGGAAGCATTTCTGTTATCTTTCTATGTACGTGTTATTAGCTAATGTTATTATTTATCACTGGCAACAAGACATAAATCGCTCCTGAAATATACCAATTATGACACCACATTTACACCACATTTAAGATATGTACTTTAATTTAACTACCAGTACCATAAGTAATAATAATTGTATTAATATGTTCAGATAATAGACTTTAGTAATACCAGAAACGAATGTTCTAAAACTGCAGTTTTTTCCCATTTTTTTCATTTGTTTTAAAATGTTTGTTCCAATTAAGAGCATAGGAATATGAAAGACCACTTTACGTTAACATTTAAACATTTAAATGTAAAAAAAAAAACTTTTATAACAGTGCCAATATAACCAAAACCAAGCATAACTGTTAAACTTCATTGTAAAATATGCTTAGACGTAAGAAAAGTTGATGTCATTTTTCAGTAACAACAATCTGATATACTTGACAATTTTCTGTTGTTGATGTTGTTGTTGTTTGTTGTTGTTGCTGTTCTTTTCCATCAATGACCTATATTATAACCTCTTATGTCTATATCGGCATATATCACAATGAAAGATAAAACAAAACACATGTCATGGTTAGGGTTAAAACAGGAATTATAATTAAGCAACTAGATTTCTCGAATTTTAATTGGCTTAAACACTTTGTATACAATGCTTTATGTACTGTGAAGAATGGAAGTGCGCGTAAATAATGTATTTCTACACCGTAGACGGTTACGTTCGTGTGTTGTTATTGCGTTTTGTTCTTAATGGGATATTTTACGATTCAAATCTCATTGCTTCAAAATATGTTAAAAGTAACAACTTTATATTTTCTTTATATTTGAATTACTTATTGCACAAGTAGCAGTTGAATGTCTTAGGTAAAATAAACATCATCAGAAATCTCTAACATCACTTACAGTTTGCTGTTTTTATTGTTTAATCATGTTTCATACTTGACATTAAAGATGGTTTGATTTCAAATGTGTGCGTTATTCGCTCGATGTTAACAGTTTTGTTAGATAAAGACGTATTTAAGTAAGAAATACAGACAAATAACATATCTTACTACGTTCTTGGCACCTAAATTCTACAATCTGTAACATTAAGACCTAATGATATTGCTACTTGAATGATTAGTTTGAGACAGGATTATGTTTGTTTAAACATTAATATTCGTGATAATACATGTTAAGATAAAATGTCCTGATCCTTGATTTTTTATTGGTATTTGTACGAAATTTTCTTCATGTTATAAATTGTATATTAACTGAAAATAGGCAAAAACTTAACCTAGAACTCACATGCTAATAAATACATTATTTCAGCACAAAAACTTAAATCATTTACATTCATAATACACTGTTTATATTTGAAATGGTATGTATACTTTCAGGAATTAAGCTCTTTCAATTTGCAATATATCACTCATTGCAAGATATGGTTGTCCATGTGTCGCAATCAGCCTATTCTGCGAAATCTTTCAACTTAACGGTGCAATTCTGCAAAATACTCTTTCTTAGATCAAAATGTATTTTAAGACTCACTAATGTGTTTCACTGCACTTGAAGTCATTCATAACGACACTTCTTTTCAAACATTCTAAGACAGTTTAGTTTAAATGTGAGAATACACCTATAAAACATCTATTTACGAGTTCCCATGAATGGTTTTATTTGTCAATATTATTTAGGATTAAACGTTTTAATTATTCGATCAATATGTATATACTGCATAAGGTATGTATTTCAAAGCAATATTTGAAGATTCAGACAATTTATAACTAACTATATGCATATGAATGTCTTTTTGAGATAACAATTGATGTGTAAACATATATTTGTCCAAAGACAAATTCAGAATAAATAATGATACGAAAAAAAATATTTTTCAAAAACACAATTGAAAGCACATAAATACTGCACGAAAACGGAATCAGATGTACTGCCCCTAAACAAAATATTATGCTGCTGTGTCTCGAAAGTTTTTTACATTTTTATCGATGATTCTGTGCCTTCTTGATTTTTTTTTTCAAAATTCAAACAATAATTTTCTGGCAGATATAAATCTTTAATTACTTAAATAATAATTTATGCGTCGATAATGCTTTATTTAGCGAAACATTTCAACAGAATGTTGTGTTAGCTAATAATTTATTATTTTATCTTATTATTCAAATACTTTATAAAGTGTGTATGTATAAATTATGCACTTTCCATGAAGGAATATTGGCAATAAAACAGCAGCTATTCTCAGTCAAAAGACAAGTATGGTATATGTCCAAGTTTACTTAAAATATATCGGGACATTTTGGTTTATTGATAAAATTTCAAAGGTGTATTTGAAGGTGTATTTGAAAATGCCGGATATATTAAATAATGCTATTTTTAGTTGAGTGACAGGGAATATAAATTATTAAATCACAGAGGATACTGCAGGGATGTAGAAAGTACTTTAGGAGATACCGGAATTTTGTATAGTATGAGTTTATTATCATTAAAACGAGAGTGGTATCAAATCATGTAGTCGCGTCCTTTGACTGATTTCCAGAAAATCTATTTAAACATGCGGTGGATATATTGTGAAAGTTTATGTTTAGGAAAAGAGAGTCAATACACTCTTATATTGAGGACGTTATGGTTTTTTTAATTAGTCCGAGGTATAGATTATATGATAACGTTTGTTATTTGTAATATTCCTTGAATTTCTATATATTATCAACATAGTACGTGAATCTTTAATGCCATTTGCATATAATGTACAATTATAAGAAACATAAGTTAACAAAATGTATGAATACAAATGTAGATTTTTTCTGTAATAAGCTAACATTGTATTTCTTTCTTCATTAGTATCATCTATGCTAGAAATAACACAATCTTATGTTCTGAACAAACTTGTACTAATATTTTTTAGGAATCCAGGATTAAAAAGTGAGTGATTGTTTTGGTATGCAAAGGTCGTTACATTAACTGCTTTATAACGTGGAAGTCAACTGATAATGTCCTACAACCCTCCCAGTTGAAACATTTTTTTAAAGGACGTAACACTCTAATAAGAAGCAACTCCTGTGACAATTGTTTACTGTTCTCAACTGTCTGTACAATTTTAAAGAACATACATCTAGACTATAGGAAGTCAGAAAGATCAGAATAGGAATGTTCCCTTGTTATAGCGATAAAATAATTCGTAAAAGGCCCATTATGCCTTAGAATTGCTATGATCATTTTTATTTCTCAAAATAACTGTTTTTTGTATCTTGTTACAGTTTCCGAAAACATACTCATTTGCTATAAACAAGAACTATTTGTTTCATCTTTACTTCAGTTGGCAATTGGTATAAATATAGTGAATTAGTATTTCATATGGAAGTAAAAACACCACTTTGATTACATTTTGCTTACTTTACGACACGTAACTGCATGGTAAGCGCTAATTATCTCAGTTGTTAAACATCTAGCATGCACTATTTAATCCATTATTTAAACATAATTAAACATATGTTTGACATTTCTAAAGAATTAAAAAAATATAGTTTTTGAGTCATAAATTGTCTTTAATGTTATACGAGTCAAAATAAAATAGCGCTACCTTTATGTTAACTTTGATAATTAAAAACGATTCAATAAATTAATTAAAAACAATTTCCTTCCATTTTACGTCAGTTAGCTGACATTAAAAAAAATCTAAAATATTCATTTATCAAAATTGATGATTGCGACATAATAAGATATTGTATATTATGTATTGTTTCTTAAAATGCACAGTAATTGACATTTCCTTTGAAAATTGATTGATTAGAAAATTAAGAAATAAATCATGATTATTATATTAAAATCTGGTCACCGAATTTAGAAAATGTGACGCATAGACATAATTGTACATTTAACTTTTTGTAAGGTACAAATTTTTAACAGATTTTAGAAAATAGGAAACAATACTGTAAAGTTTACAATTAAAAAATCTGAATATGATTCGAATACAAAACGGTATATTTATATATGGTCCTATATAAACAATTATTACACCATAATTTATTTCATGTCCAGAATTACACCATTAATCAAGTCCTGATGGTCGTTATTCGTTTTATTACACATTCTCACGCATGCACACTTTGATAGATTTATTTCTTTGGTTAGTCTAGAAATTTGTGATCTTCATATTTTTAAATTTTCATTGAGTTTATGTCCTTTACATACCATTCTTACTTTGAAGCAGGACCATTCGTCACAATCATCCCAGATAAGTCTATGTTTCCATATAAGATAACAGTCAATTAAAATGATCTTGCTTATGCATAAATGGACATAGTCTGTTCATTTGACACTCTTTAATTTATATTATACATACACATCCATAGTCAAAGCACCAGTTTGATTTATAGCGCTTTAAATACTTACTTTGATGACATTTAGTAATAATTTTAAGGTTTTCCTACAGGTCTGCTTTCTAGAAGGTTCTAGCTCATTTACATTGAAATAGCATTAATAATAAGCAGTTTCTTGCATCGACGTCATTATTCATCCAATTTTAGAAAGCTAAGCTAAGGTGATGCGTTTAGGAGAAATTCTAGCTTCTCTCAAAATGAAGCTTATTGATGAGAAGAAATACATCATATCACATAACTCTGCCAAACATAAAACTTTGAATATTGTTATTATTAATTTTTCACTTATCTAGACGACAGGACTTTGGCAAAACAGCAAACAAAATTCAATTTATCTTTTTATGTTTGAATTTTCAATGATTGACATACTGTTTTAAGATTGACAAATGTGTTATTTGAAAATAAAGACAATAAATGATTTGGAAAAATACTATATGGTGATGCCAAGTTTATTATTGTATGTACGTTTTTGTTTTTGGTTTGAAATAGTCACTCTAGATAGTGTATAAAAAGCTTTTCTTTCTTGTGGCATAAAAGAAAAAATAAGCATTAACATACACATCGTTTATATTCAAATAAATGTTGTTGTTGTTGTTGTTGTTTTGGTTTTTTTACATTAGGCTCATAATGTTGGAGGTCATTAAAATATGGTCAATACAATATTAATGCAGTTTTACAACAATATAAGTATATGGACCAATAACTTCCTTTCTGGTCATATAACTACGGCTTTTAGTGTTAAAATCAACATATTTATGTCTAATTAAACTAATTTTTCAAGTAGAAAAACCAATTTACCTAAATGTTACAGACTGTGGATTTTACGCACCACACAAAGAACGAAGTCATGTTTTATTTGTCTGTATTTCTGACTTTATTTCAATTTTATCGGATAAAACTGTTGACATCCAGCAAATAACGTACATATCTAAATCAAATCAACGATTATGCCAATGATTAAGTAACAATAACAATACTTAAACATTAATAAAACATTTTTATTTAAAATATGCAGTTACAGATTGTTTTGTTTAAAACTAAATAAAAGTGTACTTCTTAAAAGAAATGTAACAATGAATTTGTATGTTTGGCGCTTGTGAAAATCATTTTTTATTTAAAATATGCAGTAACAAATTGTTGTTTAAACTAAATAAAAGTGTACTTCTTAAACATGTAAAAAAAGGGAATAAGTTTGTATGTTTGGCGATTGTGGAAATCATTTGTTTTCTTATAAATGCAGATTTAGGACTGGCGTTACTCTAGGCAATTATCTGGGCATAATACAATTGGTACATCTAATGGTAATGGAAGTATATTTTCAGTTACCATGTGGTCAAATGCGGATTTATAATTGGCACATTTTGTAAAACGTTCTGGACTGAATAATGTCCTGTTGTCATTGATAAATTATTGCCATTAGTAAAAGGACACCTAACAATAAAACGCTTCTTTCTGAAGCTATTTCATGTTCTTTTATGTGCAATGATTAGGTTGCAGTAAGGAGAAATAAGTTCTTGCTATTGAAGCGGTTGGTATACACTTCGCCTACGATATTGCACTTAATTAATGACTTTACGATAAGAGGCTGCACCAAAATCTTTATGTATTTTTATATTAACACATGCTTTGCCTATTCTTTATAGTGCTTTAAAGGTAACAAAATGTTCTAACGTTTGACATTAATATCTAGCTCTGCTGTAATAAGCTCTCATATAGAAAAGATACTAGTTCTCATGTTATATATTTAATTTTATAGTTTTCGTTTCCAAAGCATGGATTTGTTACGATATAGTCACATTTAATATAACTAGGTCGATAACCTGAGTACAATATTCCGACCTTACTGATTATAAATATAATCCAGGCTTTCTGATTATTCAATACTTTTTAAATCTGAAAATGTAAAATCAGCTCCTGAACTAGCAAATCTATCGCCCACTGCCCCTAGCACATATCAAATAGAATCGAACATTAGAGTCTTAAAATGATGTAATTTTTGACAAGTATATTTTCAAAAAGCTAACCTTTGGGTTTTAATATGATAAATATTCGAACCCAAAAGTTGTTTCATCGATTGCCAGTTTGTGTTGTAAGTCCAACAGCGATAAGAAAGCCAGAGGTAGCTTATTCTATCCACTCAAAAATTTCTCCCGTGAATAATGATAGCTAACATATTTAGTTTAAAGACGTTTTTTTCAACGTCGGTTACTTGCGAATTTTGTATTAACTTGTTACTTATCCGGGAAAGTCGGTTTGATCGATCCTCCGCCGTGATATGACAAGACAAAATTGACATACAAACAAACAAACAAACAGGATTATCTTTATATTTAACAATAAACAATGGTAATATTTCATTCTATATTTCATGTTTATTGCCCTTTGCCACCTCTCATTTTCTATGATTACATTCAGGTATAATTGTATTCCCATCGATTCGATGTATATTACTTATGTTTATTGATAATATTCCCAACCTTATTTAAGATCATATACAGGTACAAACCCTTGTAACAATCCTAGCAAAGAAAGCAAAGCATTGCCATCGGAACTGTCCAAAGGGTTATGTTATATTATTTTATTTATTACATGTTTAACAGATTTTTGACTATATCGACAAATTGAAAAACTGGGATTTAGAATTTATCCTTAGATCTACGAAATAATGCAAGTGATTTATTTCTGCATTCTTATCCTTTTGTAATTATCTGTATTATCTCTCGAACTGAAACTGTATATCTGTCAACACTTTCATTCCATAGACAAAATTCGTTCCATTATGATGTTACAAAAATAGACTCTAGGCACCAGAAACGAAATAATCTTTGTAATATGTCTACAAATTTCTAAGCTTAAAGAAAGTTTGACATGTGGTAATCTGAATGTATAACCTAAAGCAATTTCTACTATAATAATTTATCATACATCGATAGATATGCGTTTTTTGTAGCAAGATAAAAGCTTTATACATATTAAGCTTCAAAGACAGCGAGTTCATTACCTGAATGTAGCTTAGATTTTTAGAGAATGAAAGTATTATATACCGTCACAATCTGTGAAATCACTAACAGTCTGATGTTTTTTAAAAGTAACCTGCTAATTTAGTAATGTAACTGACTACAATGTAAATGTATAAATACAATGTAAATCTAAACATTCAAAAAGAACTTTTTATGTCTTGCAAACTGTACGTAGGAATCTGAGATAATAATACCATAAAGCAAAGCTAAATACAACATATACGCATGTTTATTCAACGGCCGTGGTTAAAACGGTTCCTGTTCGAAAAGTAACGGGAACAGGATGGCAAATATGTTTATCACAACAGAACAGTGCAGATTGAATGGCAATGTCTATACTCAAAACAAAAACTTCTAGCAAATTATGATATGTTAATATAGTTTATGACAGTCTGTCTCGCCATGTATTACCATTCTCAAAACTTAAAAGGATTTCCTTTGTACTGTACTGCAGATCAAAAATAAGTACACAGTACACATTCCAGTCTTAAGAAAACCGACAATGTTAAACATGAAAATTGTCTTCTCTAAAGTAAGAAGACTTTTATATTTACTTATTTATGCATTGATTTTCCTTAGTTAGATTCAATTTAAGAATTAATTTATATGTATCTTAAGCTAAACGGCTTTAACTTGCCATTTTTGTAATGTCATTAAGTAGCGTCATGTTAAGTATAGCAATTAAAGATAAAAGAATCACTTACTAAGTAATTATAGAACATTCATAGAATAGTGTACCTATAACCTGATCTAATTACAACAGCATAAAAGCACGCAAAAAGGGACATATCTGAGCATTCATTCCGTTAGTTGTTCTCTTTTAAACGAAAATTACTTCCCGTGAATCCATATCATTAAAAATTAACAAACGTGCACATCATGTACTTTGTCTACATATTTTTATTTCATTTTTGCCTTTATACGTATCTATTATGTATGCGTTAGTCCGCATTTCCGATAAGAAGCGAAAACTATTAGTTTAATCATCACATAAGTATTTGAATAAATTTGTTCCGCACATCCGAGTTCATTTATAATATAATTACATTTTAATACAGACAAGAACTGAAAATATACTTTAATATGGTAAATTCTTTACAATTACAATTTTGTAATTGAGATTTGTATACTACAAATGCAACATCACTTCATCTTAGTCAGTCTGTTTCCTTTTTCTGTTAAATGTTTGATCACAAGCCGCTGTTTTCGTAATCAGCCTGTTCTCTAGTAGTGTTCTCTGCAAGAATATTAGAATAAGGAAATATTCTTTGATAGTAAAACATCTTGTTTGTAAATATGTGTAGAAAGAGCTTGTTACTGTTACTTTAAACTAAAACCAGTACAAGTATTTAGTTACATCTTTAAGGGAAGACCCGTTGCTAATGTTGAGAGAACTTGTGCCAATTATGTTATACCATTGTATTGTAACTGTCTTTACATGTATGTTTATGTTTCTTATTTTGGCAATTAAATATGTTCAAATAAAAAATCAATAAATATTTGTACATGTATATAATTAAATAATCAATTGCTTTCAATTATTCGCCCGAAACTTACACCCATAAATTGAACCCCTCTTGGTACAATGATTTTGTACTGAAACATATTGAGATCTCAAAACAGTTACATATTTCTTGTGAAAATTAGAAAAATAAACTGTTGAAAATATGATCTTATAATTGATATTTAGATATTCATCTTGAAAATCAATTAAAAACGTGTACCTGTCCCAAGTCTCAGCACCTCATACTTTGCCTTACCATCATCCTCGTGCTGTAACGTTGTGTATACTTGCTGATTTCTATAGACAGAAAAACAAGTATCCGTTGTGGCAATTTATCTACACCTGGTGACCGCATAAATGCATTGAAAGGAATAGGAAATGTGTTTATGAACAAATGACAATATTGCATGTGTTTATTCTATATTTCTAATGAGTACATGTTTGCAAGATCACTATGCGGATTTACTGTGAAACCTTTATTTATTGTATACCAAGCTTTGAATAACAATTGAGTAATACATTGAAAAAAAAGGCTGAAAACAACATGTAATATAAGCGAACTATTGTATATCATAGATATACAGTTTAAAGATATGATAAATTTAATTAACATTCCTTTTTATGAAGCCCGAAATTCGACAAAATTAATATTGATATACAATTTCACGTAGATATTGAAAATGACTGCATATATGAGAAACGCCCTTTTACAATATTTAAAATATGACGTCAAATGACGTGTACGAATGTTGTCGTTGATGTTGACAAATACCCATTAAATGTTGAATTAAATATCTTTGAAAATTATCTTATGTCAATGAAAAACAGAATAGATGACGTTAAAGGTTGTTTTCTCATGCCGGTAAACGAATAATATCATATACCATATATTTGTTTGGGATTTATCTTACCTTGTTTGATCTTGTATATTCTCCTCTGCATTGGCTTCGTTCCCTGTAGACATTAAATTAAAATATGTTTATCAAATTGCCACTTTCTTCAAGTATCTGAAACTTGTTGTATCAACAAATTTAACATAATATTTGCTACTTTTTCATATTTTTTATGTAATTTATATGATAAAAGCTACATAAATAGATATAATTCCACAGTAAATTACAACAATATATCTCGGTTAAAAAAAATAATCTTCGAATTGTAGTTTATACGAATTGCTTGAAATAACAATGCTACCAGGTGCATTTTGTTCAAATGCAAATATCACGCGAATATAATTGAACACTATTTTAAAACATGTATTACTCTTAGACTTTCTCAGCCTTCTTCTTAAAGTTGTTATTATCACAAACGCCAGAAGAATGACACACAAGGTCCATCCGCTTATAGCAATCCCAAGTAAGGATTTGTCAACCGGTTTTGTTTCTAAAAGAAATATACTAGTGATGGTTTATAATCGGCGAAGTAAGATAATTTCGAAATCTATAAATGAATGAAAATTGTGACAGAAACATGACAGTTTGTTTATTTCAGGAAATGTTTTCTGGTAAGATTTGTGTTTGAACTTAAGGCTTCACTCGTCGTTCATAAAGATGAAATGATAATAAATTTAAAAAATCTTTGCTTTTCAGTTTTCGTTTTGTTTTTCTTTACTCCGAGTTAAACACATTTTTGTATCGGCAGTCAATCCACCTCACAGGCTTTCCTGAATAATTAACCGGTAATTGTTTTGATATATAACCTATTATTTTTATGTAAACAGACTTAACTACACTTTGTGTTCGTTGTAGACATCTTATCAAAATAATGCCGTGTATTTCAAAAGACGAATCATGGAATTGCTGTAATTTTATAAAAGGTGTAAACGGTTAATTTTTTTTTAAGTATCCAATTATTCCACTAAAATGTCTTTTAAAAGAGTTTCAGATTTATTACCGCAAACAATCATACAATGTATGTTAAAATGTAAATGTTTTACCTGTTTCGCATTTCTGTCCTTCATATCCAGAGATACATCCCTCTGTGCAGCTGCCGTCAAACCTCTTGCATTTTTGGTTTAAACATGTTGCACTGCAGATATTTTCACAATTGTTACCGTAACTTCCTTCTTTACAACCTATGAGCAGTAACCATTTTGTTTGTTACATGTATTATCATTGCAGTTTTTACAAATAGTCATTTCACATTTTCATCGTATATGCAAACAATATAAGGGGCCTTCGTTGCCAAGTGGTTTAGTCGCTGATTTCAAACCAACGGCCCAAAAACACTATGGATTCGAATCCTCCAGGTACTTTCATATCTTCACGTGAGGAAGCTTACTAGCTAGCTAACTATAGAGAGGACAATTTTATTTTTCTACATTGTCGGTTATCTTAATATCGGTAGGTCTAATAAGGTGCCCGTTTGTGACTGATATAATGAACGGATGGAACTCTTAGCCTTCCTCCCCAACTTAAGCTGGAATGTCAATACATGACCTTTACCAAATATCGTTGTAACTTAAAACTAAATCTAAACAAAAACAGTACAACCTTTATCACAATATCCATCTTCTCTTTTGCAAGTACCGACATTGCAGTTTTTGTTACACGGTGTATCACATCGCCCGCCATAGACTCTGTTACTCGTGCAGCCATCTTTACAATGTCCGGAGTTTTGCTCACATGTGCCGTTGACACAGTTACTAGAACATGGTTCAATACACTGACTCTTCCAGAACCGTTGTCCATTACATCCTAATAGACATGTCCCATTCAAAGAGTCACAAACTCTAATAAATGGATGAGATGGTTTGTCACAGTTTGAATTGCATATAGTCTGACACTTTTCTCCCCAATTGGTAGCAGTACACCCATTAACACATTGACAGGATTGATTACAATTTTGTTTTTTACAACCATCTTGACATGGTATTTCACAAGTTAATCCACAATAGCTTGAATATCCACATTCAAAACACATTCCTTTCAGAGAAAAAATGTGAATGTAATCATAAAGAAAACTTTATTAAAATAAGTACAATTAACAAATCTTATAAGTGTGCACCTTTTATGTCCTTATAACTTTTTCGTTTATCAATATATTTTTTCTCACTATTGGCTGCTTTTCCACACTTTTCCCGTGCTCAAGCATGCCAATTTTAATTATGAGGTGCAATCAACCATGAACGAACGACATTAACACAATGCACGAAAAAATTGATAGAATGGGTGAAATAAAATTGCACAAGATATTCTCGGATACGATAGAGATCGACATATCAGAAAAACATAACATGGGTACATTATCTATACAACAGCGTGGTATAGTCCTAGGATTGGTCAACGCTGGTCTACACCAAACAGAGGTTGGTAACAAAAATTATTTGTTTAAATAATTATATTAATTCATTTGCATTGGAAAAGCCGAAAATCATTTAAATTTAGTTTCTACCTAAGACGAATATAAAATTTATATTTTTTTTATTTAGTAATAACTTGTCTGTATCATTTGTAGGTTGCGCCTCGCATGGGTGTACACCGAAACTATAAGAAGGCTAATCATTAAGTACAGAGCAACTTCGTTGGTAACCTTCCTCTAAAACCCCAAAATTATCTACAATGGTATGTAAGATCGATGTGACGACGCTGCCGGGCTGAAATACAAAGTCAGGGTGGGCACACGCGGTATAAGGACATCATTTTGCAACATCGACTTTCGACACGCATTCAAATTTTTTAGAATTACATCTTAAATTTGTATCTTGAATAAAAAATACTGAATAAAAATGATAACATGTCTCTTTTCTGTATTTATTGAAAATTTCAATAATCGGACAAATATTGATACACCTATGAAACCATTTATACATGCACACTAATAAGATTTGTTAAGTGTATAATGTATGTAAAAATGTAAAATATGATGTTGTCGATCATTGATAGAGGTGTTACAAAGAATGTCTTTGTATTTCAATACACATAAACATTAGATGTTTATACAATAAATAAAATTATCAAAAAGCCTTTGCTTAAGAACTAAAATAAAAGATTTTGCTTGAATACTCGATTATCATGTATGTGTAAAGTTTCCTCGATATTTTATAGTGATGTTATAAGCAAATGTCTAAAATTGTTACTTTGTTACTTTATATCAAAATATCAAAGTAAATGTGTCCATTACAGATGTTAAAATATCTTAAATATATTATAATGGTTCTTCTTAGGTAAAGCCCTTGATTTTCAATATATCTGTTACCACGGGGGAGGAAGTGTTACACGAAGGATGGAGTTCTTATGATAACTTGTTCAGGAGTTCTTGTGATAACTGTCACGGAGTTCGTCGGAAAACATCTGTATATACTATAAAAACACTCGTCAAAAATGGTTATTATTATTACAGAGTTCTTATGATAACTTTTGTTATTGCCAGTGTGTTTCTTGCCCTAAATCACGGCATGTTTAAGCGTTTTTTATTATTCAATGAGATTGTAAATTATTATGAAATGAAGTACGCTCATCCTTTGCGCAAAAAATAGGATATATAATGTTGGTTTTGAGTGAATTTTAGTTCAAGAGATATTATTTCTTATCCCCGTTTCTTTTTTATAATACTTTTTTTGTTTGATGCAGATTTCGTAGACTGGAAAAAGGATATATGTACTGGTTTCCTAGCAGTTTCCGGCCCCTAGCAATTTTCTGGCCCTTTATCATTTTCATCCAGGCATACAGTCTATTTTTTCTCAGTTAAACATCTTTGTTACTGCATCAATCAGAGAAACATTTGTTTTCTATGTAAAACAGCAGTTATAATAGTACAGCGATTAATATGTTTCAAAGTTTTGTCTGTTGTTTTAAGTTACATTAGGGAACTTGCGGCACTTACAAGCAACACCTAGGGAATTCTAGTTTGAATGCCCATGTACAATAACTGAAATCCCATTCTAGGAAAAGCTGGAACCTAGAGGGACAGTTCAATTTATTTCGAGAGATCGGTAGTTAGAGCCAACCTCAGTTGAGTTTTTATCATGTATCGTACTTTTTTGAGACATAGGTATGGAATATATCCTGGTTATATATTTATTAATTATGGTATAAAATGATACAAATTACTTAGCCCTTAGGTAAGGGAAGCATGCCTATATATTGTCTGCTGTAGAAAAGTGGTTCCTTAAAACATGTGAAACTGAGAACATCGTGTACGTTTTGAGACATTTTTTGTGGTTTAACTGGTTCAATTTTTACTGTAGATGATAGCCTATCACCTGTTTATCTTTTGAAGACACTTCAGACCAACGTTTTATCCACATTTTTGTGCAAAGGATGATCATACTGCATTTCATAATGAATTACAATGTTATTGAATGGTAATAAACGCAAAAACGTGCCGTGATTTAGCGCAAGAAACACACTGGCAATAACAAAAGTTATCATAAGAACTCTGTGACATCTTCAGAGTTATCACAAGAACTCCGGGACATTTGAAAAATCGGGTATAAATCTGTTAGCCGGTGCTCTATGTATGCAATTTTGCATTATAATTAGGTAATCATGTATGACAAGGATGAAGACCAGAAATAAACAGGTCAAAACTTGTGAATAGGCAAGTAATTTGGAAATTTTACTCAAAACTACCAGATTTGAAGCAAGAGGCGACGAAAAATAGCCTTTGAATTAGTTTTTGACACATAATACAAGATATAAGACAAGCTTGGTCATTAAAGTTTAATTTAGCACCTAAACTCATTTTTGAACGATGAATATAACCATTTTTGACGAGTGTTTTTGTAGTAAATACAGATGTTTTCCGACGAACTCCGTGACAGTTATCACAAGAACACCTGAACAAGTTATCATAAGAACTCCATCCTTCGTGTAACACTTCCTCCCACGTGGTTACACGAATTTATCAATAGTTTAGACTTGTTGTGTTACTTAAAACATTTGTTTGTTTGTTTGTTTCATTTTACGACTTTTCCCAACAGTATTTCAGTCATATAGGCGGGTAGTTTCCTAACCATCGTTCCTGGAGAGTTACACCAGAACTAGACTACATTCCTCCGCGCTAAACTACCAAAGCATGTCCCGGGGATCAAACCCACGCCAGAGAGGAAACTGGATAAGAAGTCATCGACTCTAACCCCTCGACCACGGAGGCGGTCTACTTAAAAACATCAATATGACTTAAGCATTTGTAGGTTTAAGAGAACAAAAGTAAACATCTCTATAATTTTTTGTCATCATCAATCACATACAATTCATTCTAATTTGTATGTCTAATGTTGAAAGCAATCATCATTCCCGTTTTCGATCGCGTGATAAGCTGACATAAAAGTTTATTAAGAAAAGGTGAACCCTATTGTGTTTCATACAATTTAACGTAATAGAAATGTATAAAATAAATAAATGTGTATAATCATAGCGTTATTTTCATCAACTACCAAATTTAAAAATTAACTATTCTGCGGATGTCAATTTAATTCAACATGATTCAACCAATCTGGAATGTTAATTGTTTTGAGACTTAACGATTAACTCCTAAATATACCCGGTAGCAACAGAACCTCACATTTGAAAGTAGTTTAGAATAACAATAAAATATTTTTAATAACGCTGCGTCTTTCAAAATTAATTTTAAAGTAATTTTAGTAATATTATACATATAACAGCGGATACACGTTTCTCACAAAACACCGGTTTGATTTATAAACAGAATGATGTATATTGTTTGTTTTTTTTTTTTGTTTTTTGTTTTTATTTGTTTGCTTTTTTTTGTTGTTTTTTTTTGGGGTTTTTTTTTTGGGGGGGGGGGGTGGTCGGGTGCGATTAACAACTGCTAATACATATCAAGAACATTTGTTTAAAAACAAAACATTATCTACTTCTTATTGCAAAGAAGCAAATTATTTACCAGTTTCCCTGTGACACTCATCTTTACACGTAGAACTGCAGCGACCTCCACAGATGAAACCATACCGTCCTTTTTTGCAACCGTGATTACAGTAACCATCCTCTTGTCTACATGTCGTTTCATTACTACTTAGTGAAGGAAAACACCAGTAGTTACATGTTCGACATTTTCCAGCTGACAGATAGAAGTTCCTGTTACATTTGTAACATTCAATTCCGCTGCAATAATATATGACATCACGGTTTAATTCTAACTACAATGTATAAAAATATACACAAAAAACAAAGGAAATATTGGCACGCCGCAGTTGAGACTCGAACCAAGGGTCTCTGGATTGCCGGTTCAGTATGCTCATGTATGAGAGATTATTTTAGGCTATCTCGTTAACCTAAATTACGGCATTTTCTAAAAATAAAATGAATCTAAAGGCACATATTTGAAGATTATTTCTATCGATATACACATATATTCTTCAATAGGTCACAAAAATGTATGTCGGATATAATAATAAGGCCGAAATAATGCTTTCAAATAAGCGACTTTAGCGGAAGGTCATTTTATAACTAAAAAGCCACAGATTTTTAAATTTAATTATACAATGGTGATGCTAACAAGAAAGATTTCTATGAGACTATAAACTTACATATCACCCTCTCCTGCAGTACATTGTTCACAGAGTGCATCTACATCCGAACATCTTCCTGTGCAGTTTGAACCATAAAATCCATCTTTACAGCCCAATAAACATTCGTCTGTAGTTTTATTACATATATCCCTACCGTTTTCATCTGATAAACAATTCTCTGGACATAGAATTGAGCAGTTTGGTCCTGCAAAGCCTTCTTTGCAGCCGTGTAAACATTCCCTAGATATATGGTCACATGTCCCAGTTTCATTATCTGTCGGGTGTAAACATGAATCTGGGCATTTATATGTGCAATTTGGTCCAGCGAACCCAACGTTACAGCCATATAAACATGCACCAGTAGTTGTGTTGCACGTCTCCGCTGTTTCAATGGGACCTTGAACGCATAAAGTGTTGCAGGTAATATTTTCTGCTTCTGTTATGTCTGAAAATGTATAACTGTATTTAAAATGCTTATTTATCACCATGTTTTGTATGTAGATGTGAATGAGGCGAAATAAATCAACACTATTTTGAACTGATATGATCCCTGATATCATTATTTCCTGTTTTCATTTAAATGTTGAAATTAATAAAAATGCTTCATTTACATAGTTATATGTAACATGCAGTCGTTTCGCAAAATTTAAACAATTATCATGAAAATACTTCACAGTTGTATATAAAAAAACTATTCTCTTTGATAAACATAATAATACGATTATATTTTTTCAACACGGTCAATTTAGAAATACCATGTAATCTTCATTTTTTCCATGTAATCAATAAGATTTTTAAAAAACAAAACAATTTGATAAAAAAAAGATTTATTTTAAATGTAAATTACATTACTACTTACGTCTTAACAGAATAACTGAAAGCCCTAGTGCCAAAATCATTGTTGAATAATGTTCTGTTCGTCAATCGTTCAAGTCCTACATATAAATGTTTCATCTAGATATATAAATAGTAAAATATAGAAAATGCTCCGGTATAACCTTAAGATTTACGCATGTCTTTAAAAAACGTTTAGGATCAAACCAGGAAGTTTAGAAAATATCAAATATCTTTTTTTTAAAGTAAATATTTTTAAAAAAAATGTTTTATCTTTCTTCTGATAAGAAGCAACACAGTCATATATAAATCTACCCACAAAACACATATTGGTATTATCATATATTAGTGATAATTGCTTTTAAAATTCTTCCATCCTTAGCAGTTTTGCGTAAAAATATACACACATATTCGCCGAAGCGTGGCACATCTATTGTAGCAACTAAAACCAGTGCCTTTATGTAGGGCATTTTGTAAGACTTATAAGTAAATAAAAACATGATCTTCAAAGATATATTAACAAAAATATAAAACATTTTAACCATCAAAATTTTTTTAAATGCTTTGACCGAGATTCGAAACCGATTTGTCACATGTTTAGCGAGGATCTTACCACCGTGTAACAGGATGCTAATATAGTAAAGTAAAATTCAACAAGAAAACTTACCCCACTATTTCCTTAAGTACGGTACTGTGGCAGTTGTACAAGTATTTAATAAAACACACATTTTATTCTCTCTCCTCTATCCGCTTGATTACTTTTGTATCGCTCTCTCTCTCTCTCTCTCCCTCTCCCTCTCTCTCTCTCTCTCTCTCTCTTCCAAAGTTAGTACATTTTATTATCACAGTTAAAAAAGATACGAAAGACACAAAAGAAACTCAGTTACAACTCAAGTCTATAATGCTTTTAATAAAATGACATTTAATACCCTTATTTTTTAAACTGAATACAAAATAGCCCCTGTTATCATTGGATAGATATCGTGTAAAAATTATACCTGACGTAAACTACAATTATGCACTTATGCGGTGCGACAGTCGATGCCTGTTAAAAAGGTTTGTTTCGTAATGTTTTGAAGCTTATATCTACGGTGTTCTGTAAGGGCCATCATCTATGAATAACGCAAAATGGCGAATGTACGAAAGGACATAGACGGAAGGCACAAAGATAAAAACTTGAAAACACAAAGGGACGCGAAAACACGAATACGCAAAAGAACGATGACACAAAACGCGAGAAATATAAGTCGATAATTACTTCGTTTTCGTCTTTGTTCCATCTTGTTTTGACTTCGTCTCTTCGTGTTTTCGCGGTTTCGTTCTTTCACCTTCTTTTCGTATTTTTCAGATTCCGTTACTAATGGGAAGAGCAGCAGATTTGCTTAAAATTGGACAAGGCTATGCTAACAATGACATACTTTTAAAAAAATAAAACTGTTAAAAAGTGATTCTTGTTTACTGTTAAAATTTGAGTATACTAGTAAAGGGCTTGTGTGTATATCGATCAAATCATTATACACTTGCCTACTATTTCACCTGAAATTATTGACTGGGGTATTTCGTAGAAATACATGTATATACATGTATGTCATACAAGAACAAAAATACAAAGACGTGTAAAATGTAAACCCAGATTTGTTTATCTGTTTAATATATATCTTTGAAATAGTATTTCAAATTTAAATAATATTATATCCCAAAAACACGGGCACTTAAGTTGTGGGAAATGATGTGTCATCTTTTTGTTGTGTAAAAAAGGTGATTCTGTAACACTGGCATGCGTATAAGTAAATGCCTTACTATAGGTAGACTTTCTAGAAAAAGAATACAAACAGTAAGTTCACTCGGGTCTGCGACACATATTAATAAAGTTTTAAGCTTTCAACTCACAGTAACTATGTAATTCTGGAAAAAGTACTGCAGCCTTTTAACTATTGTTATTTTATATTTACTCACGAATATGACTGTTTTAATAACGATTTTGTTCCGGTGTCATATTCCAAGCTTTAGGCATTTAATATGTTTGTCACCTCGGTAATGTTTCTCTGAAGATCACTAATTGAGTATTTAAGTAGATTGAATATGGTGTGTTTTGATGTAAATTTGAAGTATTCGTATTGCGATAAAAGCAGAGCAAAACTGTTTTGGAATAATTGAAACAATTGTAACGAACTTTAATGACTGTCAAAGACCCTGGTCATTTTTCTTAAGATGAAGGGACGGCTTATGCACTCACACATTTAATCCACATTCTTTGAAAACCTAAAAATATTAATCCCCGATCAGTATCAATACGAACGAAGTGACCCTTTAGTTTAAAACACAAGACTAGTACTGACTTTGGTAAAATCGTATATTCTTACTGATTTGACGACGACGAAAGGATGAAGCTAGGAACCAATGTCGGATTATCTTCATCTAACTACCGAGTACTTGTGTCAGATGTAAGAAAAAGAAATATTGTTGTGATTTTAGTTGCTCTGATACTCATGGTTTCTGTGTTGAAAGACAGACATTTTTACCACAAGCCCGCATTTCCCCCTAAGCTAAGTACGATTTTAGGCACCGTACCAAGACACAACTCATGTGCTAGTTGTTTGTTTTTCTGGCCTCATTTGATTGTTCTCTAATAAAACTGTTGGCACCGAGCAAATTACGCACAAATTCAAATCAACCCAAAAGTTATGTCAACTTTGAGACAAGATTAAATGAGCATTTTTAATTTAAGATATAAAGTTTCAAAATGTTATGTTTTAAACTATATTTAAGCGTATAAAGCTATATATCTATTGCTTGTAGTTTACAAATTATCGTTTGAATTTTTAACACTGATGCTCCTTAAAATCCTGTATATTTGTACGTTTGGCGCTTGTGGAAACCAAATTGTTCTAAACACTATAAATGTAGAACTGGTGTTGATCTAGGCAATTATCTGGGCATAATACAATTGGTATTACTAATGGTAATGGAAGTATATTTTTCAGTTACCATGTGGTCAAGTGCGGATTTATAATTGGTACATTTTTGTGATCATTTCTAGGCTGAATTATGTCCTGTTGTCATTGATAAATTATTGTCATTAGTAAAAGGACACCTAACACTAAAATGCTGCTTTCTAAATCTATGTCATGTTCTTTTATGTGCAATGAATAGGTTGCAGTAAAGAGAAATATGTTCTTGCTATTGAAACTGTTAGTATACACTTCGCCTACGATATTGCACTTAATAAATGACTTAACGATAAGAAGCTGCACCAAATTCTTTATGTATTTTTATATTAACAAATGCATTGCCTATTCTTTATAGTGCTTTAAAATTAACAAAATGTTCTAACGTTTGACATTAATATCTAGCTCTGCTGTAATAAGCTCTCATATAGGAAAGATACTAGTTCTCATGTTATATATTTAATTTTATAGTTTTCCACAAAGCATGGATTTGTTACGATATAGTCACATTTAATATAACCAGGTCTATAACCTTAGTACAATATTCCGACCTTACTGATTATAAATATAATCCAGGCTTTCTGATTATTCAATACTTTTTAAATCTGAAAATGTACAATCAGCTACTGAACTACGGACGGCAGTCGTATAGCAAATCTATCGCCCACTGCCCCTAGCACAGATCAAATAGAATCGAACATTAAAGTCTTAAAATGATGTAATTTTTGACACGTATATTTTCAAAAAGCTAAACCTTGGTTTTTAATAATTATGATAAATATTCGAACCCAAAAGTTGTTTCATCGATTAACAGTTTGTGTTGTAAGTCCAATAGCGATAAGAAAGCCAGAGGTGGCTTATTCTATCCACAGTCCAGGCAAAATTATTCTGTGAACAATGATAGCCAACATATTTACTTTAGAGTCATTTGTTTTTCAACGTCGGTTACTTGCGAATTTTGTATTCACTTGTTACTTATCCAGGAATGTCGGTTTGATAGGACAACACAAGCAAACAGGATTATCTTTATATCTTACAATTAACAATGGTAATATTTCATTTTAGATTTCATGCTTATTGCCCTTTGACACCTCTAATTTTCTATGATTACATTAACTTAAGGTTTAATTTTATACCCATCGATTTAATATATTATATTACTTATGTTTATTGATAATATTCCCAACCTTATTTAAGATCATACACAACCTCGTAACAATCCTAGCAAAGAAAGCAAACGGTCCAAAGGGTGATGTTATATTATTGCATTTCTTACATGTTTAACAGATTTTTTTGCAATGGCCATGACAATATGGACAAATAAGCACTCTATGAAAAACTGGGATATACAAGTGATTTTTAGATTTACGATATAAATCAAGTGGTTTATTTCTGCATCTTTATCCTTTTTGTCATTATCTGTATTATCTCTCGAACTGAAACAATATAATTCGTCTGTATATCTGTCAACACTTTCATTCCACAGACAACATTAGTTCCACTAGACTCTAGGCACCATAAACGAAATAATCTGTGTAATATGTCTGCAAATGTCTAAGCTAAAACAAAGTTTGACATGTGGTAATCTGAATGTATAACCTAAAGCAATCTCTACTATAATAATTTATCATACATCGATAGATATGCATTTTTGTAGCAAGATAAAATAATTATATATTCTAAGCTTCAAAGACAGCTAGTTCATTAGATGCATTTAACTTAGATTTTTAGAGAATCAAAGTATTAAATACCGTCACAATCTGTGAAATCACTAACAATCTAATGTTTTTAAAAGCAACTTACTAATTAAACTGTAACTGAATATATGTATAAATACAATGTAAATCTAAAAATTCTAAAGATAATTGTTATGTCTTGCAAACTATACGTCAGAATCTGAGAAATAATAGCATAAAGCAAAGCGACATTCAATATCTGCGCATCTACCAATGTTTATTAATTGGTCGTGGTCAAACGGTTCATGTCCAAAAGGTATCGGGAACAGGATGGCAAACATCATATGGTGATCAGAAGTCGCGGTAAAAACTGTCTAGGGACCAAACATTATTGTTAATTACAACAAAACAATGGAGCCTTTATGCAACTAAATTGCAACGACTATACTCAAAACACAAACTTCTGATACATTATGATACATAAATGTAACTAATGACAGTCTGTCTCGCCTTGGATAATCGTTCTAAAAAAGAAGTGTGTTGAAGAAGTACCTCCTAACTTAAGAGGTATTCCCTTGTACTGTACTGCAGATCAATAATCAGTACAAACTACACTTTCCAGTCTTAAGAAAACCGACAATGAAAAAAAATGAATAATGTTCTCTCTAAAGTAGGAAAGCTTCTACATTCACTTCATTGTGCATTGTTTTTTCATATGTTTGATTCAATTACAGACTTTATTTATATGTATCTAAAGCTTAACAGCTTTAATTAGACATTTTCTTCATGTCATCAAGAAACATGTACTTCACATGGATCCATATCATAAAAAGTAACAAATTGTGCAAATACATGTTTAATGTCTACATACATGTATTTTATTTCTTATTGCATTATTAGCATCTATTATATATAACTAGTCTGTATTTACGATTAGAAGCGTAAATAATTAGTTTAAACATCATCAAATAAGTATTTGAAAAAAAATTCCGCACATCTGAGTTCATTTTATACATTTTAATACAGATAAGAGTTAAAAATTAATTTTAACATGGACAAATATTAGCATATACAGTTTTGAAATAAAAATTTGTATATGTCAACATCACTTCATCGCAGCCAGTCTGTTCTGTTATATTTTTCTTGTTTAATGTTTGATCAAAAGCCGCTGTTTACATAATAAGCTTGTTCTCTAGTAGTTTTATCTGCAAGAATATTAAAATAAGGAACTATCCTTTGATAGTAACACATCTTGTTTGTAAATATGTGTAGAAAGAGCTTGTTACAGCTTCTTCAAACTGAAACCAGTACAAGTATTTAGTTAAAACATCTTTAAGGGAAGACCCGTTGCTGATGTTGAGTGAATTTGTGGGTCAACCCTTTTGTCAACTTTGTTATACTAAATAATGGTATTGTAACTGTGTTTACATGTACGTATAAGTTTCTTGTTTTGGAAATGAAATAAATTTTAAATCAAAACAAATAAATAGCTGAAATTGTATATAATTGAATAAAATCATCAATTGCATAAAATTATCATGTCGGAACTTACACCTGTTAATTAAACTCCTTTTGTTACAATTATTTTATACTGTAATATATTGAGATCTCAAAACAGTTACATATTTCTTGTGAAAATTAGGGGGAAAAACATTAAAAATAATATGATCTAATAAATTAATTATTGTTTAGATATTCATGTTGATAATCAACTTGATAATTTGTACCTTTTCCAAGTCTCAGCACCTCATACTTTGTCTTATCATCATTCTCATCTTGGTCATGCTGTAATGTTGTGTATACTTGCTGATTTCTAGAGACAGGAAAACAAATATTCCCTTTGGAAAATTATCTGCACATGTATTGTGACCGCATTTAAAGTAGTGTCGTTTAGCAGAAATGATTTTGTAAAAAATTACATAATAACATGTGCTTGTTCTATATGTTAAATACATACTTTCAATATCACTTATATGTCTAAAGATACAAATTTGCAGTATAATCTAATTGGACGGATACCAAGCTTTGAATAACGAATTAGTCATACATATTTTAGTTTGTTTTGTTTTAAAAATTCTGAAAACAACATACATTGGACGAAATATTGTATATCATAAATATGCATTTAATTTATAAAAATATGATGAATATAAAGAACAAAACTATTATTATGCCCAAAACTCAGACAAATATTATATACAATTCCACGTAGATATTATAAATAACTGCAAATATGAGAAAATGCATTTTAATATAATTTAAAATATGACGTCAAACGACGTATACAAATGTTGGCTTTGACGTTAAAAAAGTACCCATAAAATGTTGAATATTCTAATAATAAAGAATAGGTACCGATAAGCATATTTTTAAAGATTTATATAATACCCAGAGCTAGGGAATTGAATATCTTTGAAAATTCATTATGCCAATGAAAAAAAACTAGAATAAATGACGTTAAAGGTTGTTTTCTTATGCATACAGGTGAACGAATGGTATCATATACCATATATTGGTTTATTTTACCTTATTTGGGCTTGTGTATCCTCTTCTGAATTGGTTTTTTCCCTATATACATAAAATTCAAAATTTCAAAATTTGACTCCTTTCTCAAGAATCTGAAACTTGCTGTGTCAACATTTTAAACGTTATGTCCACTATGTATATGTATTTCAACTGATCTGCTATAAGGTTATTAAGTCTTAGTCCACAATACAATATTACAATGTATCTAAAAAATAAATTTTAAAAAATCATCAAAATCTAAACGAGCTGCTTGAAATAACAATGAGTCGAAATGTTGTATTTTGTTAAAAGGTAAATCATACAAGTATTAAATTGAATACATTTGAAAACATGTATTACTTTTAGACTTTCTCAGCCTTCTTCTGACTGTTGTTATTACCACAAACGCCAGAAGTATGACACACAAGGCCCAACCGCTGATAGCAAGCCAAAGTAAAGATTTGTCAACCGGTTTTGTTTCTAAAAGAAATATTTAAGTGGTGGTTTATAAACGGATAAGTAAGATAACATAATAGTCAATTATAAACGGATAAGTAAGACAACATAATAGTCAATTAAAAATGAATGAAAACCATGAATAAAATATGACAGTTTGTTAATTTCAGGAATGTTTTCGGTTTTGTGTTTGGTAAGATTCTTTTATTTAAGAGGTCATATCTCTGTAAAGGTCTATCCACACGCTTCATTCATCCTTCAGTAGTGTTGACAAAGAACTATACAATATTTCCTTTTTATTCTTTTAGTTTATATTTTTACGCCGAATTAAACGCATTTTTGTCTCGGCTGTCGAACCACCTTAAGGGCTTTCATAATTACAATTAAATCTACAACCTAATGTTGTCAAACACAAGTTTCATGTATACAGACTTGACTACACGACATTCGTGTCCGTGGCAGACAGGTTATCAAAATATAATGCTGTGTATTTGAAAAGGCGAATAAGTATACAATAGTTCAACTTACTTGGCTTTTAAGAGACATAATAATAATAATAATAATAATAATAATAATAATAATAATAATATCTTTATTTAAAGAAGGTTACACATTAAGAATATATAATAACAATCATATATATCTTATTTCCAATGTGGCCTCTTCTGAAATAGAAAACAACAACAACAACAACAACAACAGGACATGCATAGGTAGAAAAAATGAATGTATAATATGTATTTTTTACTCACATACTTTCGACAGACACTCAACAATTTGTTTAAACATATACGTATATTGCATCATTCGTTCGTTCGTTCATTCATTCGTTCATATATTTATTCATTCATTCATTTACTCACTCATTCCTTCATATGAACATCAAGAAATGCTTTGTATTTTTCTTTAAAACATTTAAGGTTATTAACATTACGAATATTTAAAGGTATATTGTTCCAAATGTTCATGCCATAATAAGAAAATGTGTCTTTACTATAATTTGTTTTAGGTCTTGTCCATAATACAATATCTTTTCGTGACCTAGATCTTAAGTTATATATTTTGTTGTCGGATAAAGTCATCAGTTCTGTCATATAAGTCGGTGCCATGTTATTTAAAGTTTTAAAAACAAGCACCGCCGTGTGGTATTTACATCTGTCAAGGAACGGTAACCAATTAAGAGTTTCGAATAAATTTATTGACGGAGATCTTTGAGGTTGCTGTAAAATGATTTTAGCAATTCGTTTTTGTAACTTACAAACATTATTTATGTAGTTTGTGTTTCCTTTACCCCATATAATACAACAATAGTCCATAATGGGCAATATATATGCATTTTAAAACAATAATTTCATATCAAAGTGCAAAAAAAAATCGATATTTTTTTCAATAAGGCAATTTTTCCGTTAAGTTTTTTACAAACATTGTCAATTTGCAAGTGCCATTTTAAGTTGTTATCTATGCAAATACCCAAGACTTTTTGATCAGTTACATTTTCAAGAGCTATTTCATTTATCTTAAGAATTGATTTTCTCATAATATTTACTTTTTGTCTTGTTCCTATTACCATACATTTTGATTTATCTGGATTTAAGGCCATATTATTTATTTTGCACCATTTGTCAATGTTATTTAAATGATCTTGAAGTTTTATATCTACTTTTGATACATTTTCTCCGGACTCATAAAGAGTAGAATCGTCTGCGTATAAATCAATTTTTATATCATTACCAATGAAAGCTATGTCATTTATGTATATTAGAAATAATAAAGGTCCTAATATTGAGCCTTGTGGAACACCGGAAATTATTTTCATTGTCTGAGATTGAAGATTACCTATCTTAACCAGTTGTATTCTGTTAGAAAGATATGACTTAAAAAACTTAACGGCATTTTCAGAAAAATGATAAAGTTTAAGTTTATGCAAAAGTATTTCATGGTCAACCAAATCAAAGGCTTTCTTTAAGTCTAAGAATACAGTCCCGATAATTTTTCCACTGTCAACATCTTTTAACCAAGTATCTATTAAACTAATGAGTGCAGTATTACATGAATGATTTTTACGAAATCCTGATTGTTTATATATCGCCCACTGCAGTTGTTTCCACAATTAAACATTAAAACGTAAATGTTTACCTGTTTCGCATTGCTGTCATCCAAATCCAGAAATACATCCCTCTGTGCAGCTGCCATCAACTTTATTGCATTTTTGGTTTAAACATGTTGCACTGCAGTTGTTTCCACAATTGTTACCGTAACTTCCTTCTTTACAACCTATGAGACAATAACCATTTTGTTTGTTGCATGTATTATCATTGCAGTGTTTTTACAGCTAATCATTTCATATAATGGAAAATTTACTATTTATTTTACCTGTTTCGCATTGCTGTCTTTCAAATCCAGAGATACATCCCTCTGTGCAGCTGCCATCAACTTTATTGCATTTTTGGTTTAAACATGTTGCACTGCAGTTGTTTCCACAATTGTTACCGTAACTTCCTTCTTTACAACCTATGAGACAATAACCATTTTGTTTGTTACATGTATTATCATTGCAGTTTTTTTACAGCTAATCATTTCATATAATGGAAAATTTACTATTTATTTTACCTCTTTCGCATTGCTGTCCTTCAAATCCAGAGATACATCCGTCTGTGCAGCAGCCATTAACTCTATTGCATTTTTGGTTTAAACATGTTGCACTACAGATATTTCCACAATTGTTACCGAAACTTCCTTCTTTACAACCTATGCGATAGTAATCATTTTGTTTGTTACATGTATTATCATTGCAGTTATTACAGATAATCATTTTACATTTTACAGCGTTTATAAGAACAATATAAGGGTCTTCGTTGCCAAATGGTTATAGTCGCTGACTTCAAAACACCAGCCCCAAATGCTAAGGGTCTGAATCCGCCAGGTCTTTAAGCTTTCCAGCTAACTTACGGGTCATACGTGGGTCTACTCAGATGCCCACTAGTGCATGAAGTAAACGGATTGGCAGCTTAGCTTTCCTCTCCCACTAAAGCTGGAATGTCGCTATATGACCTTTACCAAATATCGATGTAACTTAAAGTAAACCCAAAAACAGTACAACCTTTATCACAATATCCATCCTCTCTTTTGCAAGTGCCAGCATTGCAGTTTTTGTTACACGGCGTATCACATCGCCCACCATAGACTCTGTTACTCGTGCATCCATCTTTACAATTTCCAGTGTAATGCTCACATGTGCCGTTGACACAGGTACTAAAACATGGTTCGGTACACTCATTAGTCCAGAACCGTTCGCCTTCACATCCTAATAGACATGTTCCATCATAAGCGTTGCAAACTCTTTCTGATGGATTAGATGGTTTGATACAGTTTGAATTACATACAGTCTGACATTTTTCTCCCCAATTGGTAGTAGTACACCCCTTTACACATTGACAGGATTGATTACATTGTTGAAGTAAACAACCATCTTGACATGGTATTTTACAAGTTGATCCACAATAGCTTGAAGGTTGACATTCAAAACACATTCCTTTAAGAAAAAAATGTTTGTAATCATAAACAAATCTTATTTATTATAATAAGAATAATGATGTTAAATAGTAAAACGCAATCCAATATGACTTATTAGTAGTATTAGTATCATATATATAATCATTTCAATAATAAAAACCCATTTTTCTTAAGCTTTCGACAGTCCATCTTCTTCAAAACAAAATGACGTTGATGAAATCATAATAAAATATAATAAAGTTATTTTTAAATTTAACGTATTCAAACTTTTTACAGAGTTGTTACTCCATCGTAAAAATAACATTACAAGACAATGTGGGTCTTAGCCTTTGACTGGCAGTTTATATTTTACAGTACGTTACATCAAAGTAGTTTACCAAAACATTTCAAACGTAATAAATAACTTCATGTGTTTAAGAAGTAAATATTGATTAAAAGTGATTTTTCTTACATTATACATGACTGTACATAAAGGAGAAGAAACTTTGATCACAAACTTTTTTCAATGTGATTTATAGAAAGCATAATGTTTATTGTTGTGTGCTGTTAATAAATGCTAAGACATATCAAGAACATGTGTTAGAAAACAAAACAAAATTAACAACTTTTTATAACAAAGAAATTTTTCAAATAATTTACCAGTTTCCCTGTGACACTCATCATTACACGTAGAACTGCAGCGAACTCCACACATGAAACCATACCGTCCTGTTTTACACCCATGATTACAATAGCCATCATCTTGTCTACATTGCGGCTCACCACTTATATATGAAGGAACACACCAAAGTTACATGATAGACATCTCCCCGCTGACAGATAAAAGTTCCTTACACATCTATTGCATTCAATTCCGCTACAACATACAACATTACTTTTAATTTCAATTAGTAATCTAAGTCATGAGGTTCCTCGGCAACTTAAACCTATGCTTGATAAATCAGTCAAGCATGTATTGGGTATATGTATGAAAGTGTATGTTGATAGATTTTACCATTTTATTTGATGTAATAGAATGCTATGATAAAATTTCTATAAGACAAAAAACTTACATGTCACCCTTTCTTTCACTACATTGTTCACAGTGTTGGTCTACATTAGAACACCTTCTTGTGCAGTTTGAACCATAAAATCCATCTTTATATCCAAATAAACACTGCTCTGTAGTTTCATTACATATATCCATACCGCTTTCACCTGTTAAACAATTCTCTGGACATAGAATCGAGCAGTTTAATCCTGCAAAGCCTTCTTTGCAGCCAAGTAAACATTCCCCAGATATATGGTCACATGGCCCAGTTTCATTATCTTGTGGGTGTAAACATGAATCTGGACATCTATATGTGCAATTTGGTCCAGCGAACCCAACGTTACAGCCATATAAACATTCACCAGTAGTTATGTTACACGTCTCTGTTGTATTATCGGGACCACGTACACATGAAGTGTTGCACGTAATATTTTCGCCTCTCGTTATCACTGAATCTTTAAAGTATTCAAAATACAAGTGCGTATTTATCATAAACATTTATGTATATATTTCACTTGATATGAATTGGGATCGATAAATCAAAACAATTTTAACTAGATGTGAATTAGTACAAACGAATCAAAACAAGTTTAACTATATGTGAATTTGTGCAAATGAATCAAAATAACTTAAGCTGAAATGATCCCAGTTATCATTTTTCATTAACACAATGTATATTTTGAGTGCTTCTTTTACACACATGTTTCACAAACGGCACGAGTTTTTTTTGTCACAATTATTATAACGAAATACTATAAAATAGTGTAAAAGACTCCCATAGCCAGTTTGAAAATACAAAAAAATGTGTTTATTTAAAGCTGCATGCCTCCAGATGAGCCAAAATATTATAAGACAAATTAAGCTGAGAAGAATATACTTAAACATTAAGAAAAGTAAAACGAGTCATGTAATAATTGACATGTTAAATGCGTTGAATGAATGATTTTGCAGTCTTCGTCACCGTATTTATATTGCATGACTAACGCAGCAAGGAACATGTTTACATATTCTGACCAATTTCTGGTATTTTTCGTGGATTTTAAGTGCCGTTTGCAATAACTGTCTTTGTGAACTTGAAAAGATTTACCTTTTAATAAACAGTTCATGAAAATTAGCAGGAATCTGATGACATGCCGCTTTAAAGAAATCTTCATTCTAGTCATGAAATAAAATAGCCTTTAATCTAATCTTTTAATTATCTATTAACAACTTTATCATAATAGTATTTATACATATATGTACATGTATTATGTAGTTCTACTTACGTCCTAAAAGAACAACTAAAAGTCCTAGTGAATCAATCATTGTTGATGATGTTTTGTTCTGTTCTGTTCATCAATCGTCCAAGCCGCACACTATTTTTTTAAAAAAACTCTTATGTCGAGATATATATAATAAAATACCTAAACATTTTAGTACAACAATACCTAGCCTGATGAATAATGCATTGTTTAAAACATTTGTAATAAAACCAGGAAGTTTGAAAGGTGTGCAAATACATGTTTAATTTTTTGAAGAAGTTAGTATTTCAAAAGAAATATTTTCCTTCTTAAAAGAAACGGTGTAATTATAAAGATGTACCCGCAAAACTATTTTTTATGATTTTTGTGATAATTGTTTTTAACATTTTCTTAATAATAAGTAAACACTTGCGCGTAAAAGACATAATCCTTTATTCGCGAATCAACAAACAACTCTTCTAACATATTAAACTAGTTCAATCAAAACCATGATCATTAAAGATATATAAACAACTTGTTTGAAATATAAAATATTTTGACCGTCCAAATCTTTCCAAATGCTTTTACCGAGTTTGAACCCCGGACATGCTACATCCTAAGCGAGAAATCATTTTGTACCACAGGCTGCAAATACAGTTATATGGAAAAAGTAATTAGAAAAAAAATGATTCTTAACTGAAGTCCTAAGTTTTATTAAGAAAATCAGGGTTGCCTGTTTCGAGACTCCAGGACCTTAGACTTAGACTTAGATGACATCAAGTTCAGTCTGAGTTTTTACCAGATGCTCCAAAAATGTTAAATAGCCGCAATGTTGACCCTTAATCAAATTTTTGACGTTGTTTTGACCAGCTTGGTGATCTTATTACTCAGAAGGGTTACATTCAAAACTATTAAAAGTTTACAGTATAGTTAATATTTTTTTTTTATTTTCCGTATCCTTATGCACATTATTATAGACTTTTCCTAAAAAAATCAGTTTAATACACTTTTCCCTCCAAAATAATGGTTATTAGTTGTGACGCATACTTTATTTTCTCAGTTTGAAAGAGACAAAGAGACAATGTTATAACTTAATTGCAATAACTTGAAGAAATTTGACAGCCCTCTCTTTCAATTAAATAGTAGGCAATCGCCCAGCTCTTCCCCCCACACCCCTCCCGACTTCCAATCAAAGTATAACATAACTTTCATTCGGCATTAAAATTGTAACAACAAAATCGATTTTACATTAAACAGAGCAAATGTGAGACACGTGATTTCTTAACCTAGAAATATATACATAGCTAACTATCTTGATTGATAGCATGTATATTTATAATATGTAGATAACAAAATCATTGTGTATAAATGTATTGGCGGTTCGAGAACTCTGGAAGTAGTGTGGATAGACTATTTTGTGTGAGTTGTTTCCCTTCCCTTGCAAAAAAAAATATTATCCCGTTTTTATGTGCAGTTTAATACCAGTATACATACATGCTGCGATTGTAGAGACCTGATAATGTTATATAACGAACTAGTATCCTTTATTATTGAATAGTATTAAAGGGTATAAATCTATATCCTATGAAATATTTTTATAAAATTTATCAACAGTAAAATTACTTTTATAAAATATATCAACAGTAAAATTATTTTTATAAAATTTATCAACAGTAAAATTATATTTGTTCCATTATTATATGGCTGATTCCCGAACAAGTTGTAACATAAAATGTCCCCGATATTAAATACACATGAATTAGGTACGTAAACAGAATAAAATGTTGCTGAACAAAATATCATTTTTGGCAATTTAAGTAGGGTTGTATCCGTATAGCAATGACTTTGTGCATGCGCCATTCGCTTTAGGCAATTTATTTCCACTATTATTTCATACAAACATTTTGGAAGTATTCTCTTTTAAAATCCAAACAATAATATTTGCATAAGATTTATTGCTTTATACACTTTAAAGAGACTCCGTTGAGGATTTTTGACATGACGGGACTGGAAATAATTTTTCGAGATAAATGTTACATCTGATATAAATCTAGTCCAGTGGCTAGATCATTCGCTCACTCGGTTTTTTCTTCCTTTTTCAGAAAAGTACTTATTGTGAAAAATTACCCGAAATTAAAGAAGTGTTGCAACATTATCAGCCAAATTGGGCTAGGAATAACAGACAAAATACGATATTCAATTTATTTCTGAGAAAATTTCTCGATTATCTTCACACATCTTTCAGTTTAAAGTGCCCAAGCTGATCACCATTTTTGGACCTCAGTGGAGATCCTTTAAGGATGTCCCAATGATTTAAATAAAGAAGGATAATACCACCGTAGGGAACGTGTTACAGT
The DNA here is from genome assembly GCF_026571515.1 of Ruditapes philippinarum. Taxonomy (NCBI): domain Eukaryota; kingdom Metazoa; phylum Mollusca; class Bivalvia; order Venerida; family Veneridae; genus Ruditapes; species Ruditapes philippinarum. The sequence continues at coordinate 80,595 of NW_026865040.1, forward strand.
ATCGCGTTTTTCGGTTACAGTATAGAATTTTCAAGATGGAGGATTATTTATGGAAAGAGATGTAGGTGATTTTTATTCAGGTCCATACTACTAGTAGTTCAGTTTCTAAAAGATGTTTTTGTGCTTTGCTTGTAAGGAACAGAATCCGGTATCTAGTCATATATTTCTTCAGACCCTGCACCGCAGATTTATCTCTATATTGTCTCATAAATGTGCAGATTTGAAGGTTGAAAAATTTGAATCGAGAGACCAACGCATTTTTCTCCAATTCCGACATTATTTAACCATGCCTAGATAAAGTAAATCTACAAAACGTTAGTCCTTTGTGTTTAGAAACGTAATAAAAGTAAATGACCAGTTGAACCTATTGTCCTATTGGTAAAATGCGTTTGAAAAAAATAAACAATGTTACAGTATAGAGCGAGGTTAATTTTGAAGGGTTACAGCATAGACCTAGCGACTTTGATCCAATTTTGTTACAGTTTATACCCAGATTTCAGTTACAGTTTAGATACTTGCCAAATTTCAAACAAAGTTCGTGTATCCATTATTTTTATGAAATAACTCTTGAAAGGTTGTATTACTTTTTTCTTCAGCAGAAAAGTTATAGTTTGCTATTTTTCTTACTTTAAGTTTCAGATTGAGACTTTTTGCAGAATAAGTAATGTCCTAAGTAAGGAATGCTTTCACGACAACAACAGTAACTTTTATCGAATTGTATTGAGAGAAGAAAGATTATTGCTTGATTTCATTACACATTATAATAATGCCTATTAGTAATAAAATAGAGAAAAAAGAATCCTTAACAGAAGTCCAACACGGAAAACATGAAAATGTTGCAGGATCACTTTGATTAATCCTGTTCATGGACGGTAGTAGTAACTGCAAGCTACCGTCAACGCCTCCTAGCACCGGCTTCAGCAGAATTCACATTAAACATGAACTGGTACACTTTAGATTTTTTAACGTCTGTGGATGTGTTCATATGGCGGTCATGGATCATATAACCTTCAATGTGACACGTTATTGCCATTCAATGAAAAGCGGCATATTACCCCCCCCCCCCCCCCCCCCAACCCGGTAATATGCCCTAAACGAGAATAAATGAGTGAAACTAAATAAAATGAAATTTTGAGAGGGGATCGGAGGTTATGAAGCCTGCATACCATAGACAAGCTGTCAAAAGACACAATTAACAAGCAGGCAATAACCTAAGAATGATTAAACAGTATTTAAGTGAGCAAAATTTCAACCTTACATTTTTTATAATTTTGAATTTCCATCTACCATAATGTAATTTGTAAGTATTTAAAAGGGTTTGTTACGTTTGGCTTTCTTGGATTTTAAGTTTCCACGACACTGAGGTCATGTGAAAACAATTAGCTTTAGTGTAAAAGAAGACCCCAGATACCCTTTGTGAAACATTTCAGACACGAGCGGGCACCTGACTAGAACCACCGACCTGCCATAAATTAGCTTGATAGATTCCTCACATACAAAGAATCCAAAGTCATGATTGGATTTCAACTACAGCAGTAAATGAAAGATAATTTGAAGTCGACGGCCTTATCCCGACTCTGCCACTTTTATGTACCTCCATCAGCCTCACTAGAGAAGATAATGTAATTGTCTGACCTTAATTTATACTCTATAACTTTCAATACTTTTTTTTTCAGAAACATGAAAACTGCTATACAGAATGTCTGAAATAAGAAAAAACGAGTTTTAATTTAAAAATGACAAAATAATCGTAAATTCAACAAAGAAGCATTCGAAATGACGCCATGATCATGATTTGAATGCTTTTGGTTCGAGACAAGAAGGGTCTTTAAACATTGCCTTTTTTCAAAATCTATGTTTTGGGTTTTCGTATCCCCGATTGCAACCGAAACCATTTGAACAACTAATTGGTAGAAAGTCATGTAAATTTCATCACATTTAGTCAAGTAGTTACTGCATGAGCGGATGAGATTGAACACACATGTGTATGACAGACGGACGAATAGCCATCGGGCCAATAAGCTCACAGCGATTTAAAAGTCTATGTAACATTCATATACATTTTACCTAGTATATATAGAAAATATTAAAGTCTAAGCTGTAACCGAAATCTGAGTATAAACTGTAACAAAATCGGATAAAAATCGCTAGGTCTATGCTGTAACCTTGCACAAATCACCTCGCTCTATACTGTAACATTGTTTATTTTTTCAAACGCATTTAACGAACAGGAAAATAGGTTCAACTGGTCATTTACTTTTATAAACGTTTCCTAACATAAAGGACTAACGTTTTGCAGATTTACTTTTTCTAGGCATGCATAAATAATGTCGAAATTGGAGAAAAATGCGTTGGTCTCTCGATTCAAATTTTCAAACTGTCAAATCTGCATATTTATGAGACAATATAACGATAAATCTGCGGTGCAGAGTCTGAAGAAATATATGACTAGATACCGGATTCTGTTCCTTACAAGCAAAGCACAAAAACATCTTTTAGAAACTAAACTACTTGTAGTATGGACCGGAATAAAAATCACCTACCTGTCCTCCCAACAAATAATCCTCCATCTTTAAAATTCTATACTGTAACCGAAAAACGCGATACTGTAACACGTTCCCTACGGTGAATACCACCCTTTGTTCACAAGAACTTTGATTACCATTGTCTAGAAAGGCTGGATGCGGCTCCCATTTGTTTTGATAGTAAACTATCTGCTACAGAGGATAAATTTGTATTTTTGAAATGTTGATTTGACCAAAAACAAAACTGGCAGATTTATTTAGATAAAGAAGAAAAAAGATAGCCAGGTCCCTTCACTTTTTTTGTACACCAAAATGATTTTTTGTTTACTTTAACAAATCTCCTTTTACTTTATTTTCAATTCATTGTTTCATTCATTCATTCATTTATTCATCTTTTATCCACTCATTAAAAAATCCTGTAATACAATTTATTATGGTTTTATATCATAAATAAGATGTTCAAATCAAAAGTTATCCAAAAAGCTTTTTTGTAAAGTTTACCGAATTTTCAATGCCCTGTAAAAAAAGGAGTTATTAAAAAAAATTTTTTTCGGGGTTAAATTAAACAAAATTTTTTAAAAAAATGAAAGCATATTTTTAATGGTCACTTATAATGCGTATAAACATTTGCAGTACATATTTAACATATTCTTCGATGTTTGGAAGTTGTTTTAAAAGAATAATTATAACATATATAAACTTATGCGTTGTTATATCCTTAATTACAAAATGCAGGATTTTTAAGCCGGTGCTAGGGGGTGGGGACAGTAACTTGCACGTTCCATTACTGTCCATGAAGAGGCTCAATCAAACCGAGCCTGCAACATTTTAATTTTTGTCGTATTTGGCTTTCTTTAGGGATTCTGTTTACTCTATTTAAATGTAGGTTATTAATACAGCAGATTTCTTTTTGTCATGTTTTTTAATGCAATTAACAATCATCATAATCAAATTTGATCAGTAGGATATTGCACAAAAAGTTAAGAATATCCCGTAAATGCCAGTTCTTTTAATAATTACTAATAGTATTGGATACGGAATTCCATAAACGACAGCCTACTGCTCATTGCCTACTGCTAACTGGACAGCCTGCTGCTCACTGCCTACTGCTATGCTTATTGGCAGTCTAAGTCTATGTATGGATCAAATAGAAGTATTCCGAATGTCGCACATGTGCGCCCGCCATTTTGTTGAAAAAAAAAAACTGCTTTGAAAACAATGGTAAGTAAATTAAAAAGGATTATTTTATAATTAAGCCTAATAATTTGAAATTTCGAATTCATTGCAATGACTTGTGTAAGTCCCAACATGGCACACTGCATTGATTATGTTATGAAATGGTTCCACATGCCTCTTGCACAGGTGATTGATAAATTGTCAAATATAGGACTCCTTTTAGGGTAAAACAACTTAATAATATTTTATTCACAAAGAATCTTTGTTCAACAATCAACATGGACGTACTTCAGCCCACTATACCTCGGTTGAGAGGCGGAGATCTGGACCATTATGTCAACACTCCCTTATTTTATTTAGAATTTCACAGTCTATTAAACTTTCATTTGACAATGTTATACATTTCTAGAAGAATATCTGTAATATACTGGTGAAATCACTGGTGAAATTAAGGCTAAACATTCTCTCATAATAAAAAATGTGTGAGTTCATTTACGAGGTCATTTTGGTTCAGTTTTCATTGGCTGTTTGTTATAGCTTATGAATGTGTAATTCCTTATTAGATGTTATGTGATGCATTTTTGTTAAGTTGATTGACCCTTTAGTTTATGTTGCAAAGATATGTGCTTTGAAGGTTAATTATAGAATCAATTTTATTCCAGTACAGAGGATGATAAATCTGACAGAAACATTTCAATGGAGGAACAGCCTATACTTTCATTTACTTCACAGACAAGTAACAGAACCAATTCACCTGTATGAAAATATTGAAATTACAATGGAAAAGGAAAAGGACTTCATAAATGTATTGGTTCTTTTAGGCGAGTTTCACTCGGCTTCCTTCTGAAAGCATAAACAATGACAAACTTGGCTCAAATTGTTTCAAAAACGTTCAATATTTTCATAACATAAAGAGTGCAAACATGAAGTGATAAATTACAGTTTGGACCAGCTTATTTTACTTTTATGAAAAGCCATCGTTATTCTCTTGTTTAAATTCAATTGTGCTATTGAAAAACTCTGAGAAATAATAGATTCTTAACTATTTAAATTTACTTAAACATTTCTGATAGACAAAATGATCATGTTAATGTTTCAATATATTTTTTGACTTGTTTGTTTAAAATCCATCTTTTATATAATTTTTATAATTACATGTATCTTGTTAACAAACACACTTAAAAGTGAACTTTAAGGTTGGTTATTTTTCCTATTTCTTTTTGCAATTACCGCAAGTAAAACCAATGAGCAAATCTTCCTTCGTATTTGCCAGAATCATCCAATGAAAGTCATTGCTATTTCTATCAGGGTTTTAAAGGTTTGACAACTAAGACAAACAATTCTAAAACATCATGATAGTGTAGAGCTTCTATGGCAAAATACGAATGAAGCATTTTTAAGTTACCATTCTTACAACGTGTATATCACTTTATATTGCAGAGTATATTTACATTAATATAATTTCATAACAATTATATTATTCATAACAGAACTTTTAATTATAATTCTGCTTTTATATTAATTGCTTTACCCGAAACTTTACAAATATTTTATATAGATTTTGATTTTTACAGGCGTGTCATAATTTTTTATTTTGAATAACGGCGTATACAAGAAAATATTAGCTTACTGGTCTAAACATACTTTTTATGTGGTGTTTTTATCAATAAGTGTATTTTGTTTTCGTTTTAATTGAAAATAAAAAAGTTCTTTAAAATAAAATATCATAATTTTCTTGTAATTTTGTTTATGTTTAGCCCCCAACCCCCGGAAAACATAATTATGACAAAATGAATGAAAAATGGTTATATATATGTTAAACATAAAGCAAAGTTTGTTTAACATGACCAATTTGGAAAAAAAACACAATATTGTCCACATTTAAACAGTGTCTTAGTCTATCAATTTTTAATGCATGGGATCGCGAAAAGTATGCATTAGGAAGATCAAGATTACGTTATATTATTAGTTCCATAAGAAATACATCTGAAGCTCCAATATCTGGCAAGTTATCTGAATATTTTTCTTCAAAACAGCTTTACAAGTTAACCTGAACACTCCTTTCTTAAGACAATGAAATGAAATTAATTGCAGCAATATATTGATTAGTCTGTTTTCTATCCTGTGGTTTTAATGCTTTTATCATAAGTTATAAAAATTAGAATGTAACAGAGGCAATACTGCAAAAACTAAGAAATCACATGCCATTACATTGACTCAAATTTAGGATTCCGCAGTTCATCATATCGTTAAACAAATACTAATATCACATTGTATTATAATGCCCAAGTCACTCAAAGAGCTTTCAATGATTTTATTATGCATCGACTTTCCAATTATAACACAATAATTGACATGTTAGTCATCATGCTTCGATCTGTCGGATAAGTTTTTAACATCTACTAAAGTAACATTTCCTTGAGTCAAATCTAAGGCTTTGTAGAATTAAGGTATACTTGTACGGTCTACAATCACCAGAACAAGTATGAACTCTTTTAGATAGAACTAAACGGTTCCATGTATGATTTGGACCATGAAGTGTGTATACTCTCCCAGTACGTCAGAATAAACTACTGGTAATTCGAGACGTGACTAGTTATTGGGTGGTCACAACGCTGGAAAGCATTGGTGGCTATACAAAAACAAATTGGTTAATAATCTCACAACCTTCACCTTTCTGACATTCTGAGACCCAAACAAATTCAGCGCCTTCTGTGCTTTGATAAATACATGTATAATTGTGTCTGAAAATCTATATATCTATGTTTTGAGCACGCACCATTCATTATCTAGATTACTTTTTAACAAAACATCATAGCATTATTTTCAAAATACGAACATAAAACTGACCGTTGTGATAACATTACAAGGCCTCCGTTTAAAAATATCATTAAGCTTTATAGTTATAGGGTAGGGTCAATATCATTCAATGAACAAATATTATAATATACATGTTATATGGTAGATGTATCTAAGCTTGAACAGGGATGAACATGTATGAATTATTAAGCAAGCAGTTATATTTGTTAGCTCAAACTTACCGAACAAGATTTAATGACAGAAAAACTTGTTATATTTGGTTTGATAACATTTTTATAAAGTTTACAGGTCTATAGATGATTGGGAAAAGTTCCAGATGCCTGCAAAGATATATACTTATTTTTCTGCTTAGTAAAACGAGAATTATACATTTACATGTATAAATATAACAAGTTCCAAGGTTTCAGACAAATTCTTCATAAATGATACAGAGTAATTCCTTGACTAATACTGTTTCAAACGGCCTCATTGTAACATATAAACACATTGGAAAAAGGACATAAAAAGCCAACATTTACTTTCAGGCAATTAAACGGGTATTAGACAGGTGTAACAGTTGGCATTTATCAATTAACAGTAAGCATTTAAACAGTAAACAGTAGCTGTAAGCATTGAGCAGTTGAAAGAAAGCAGTTGACAGTAGGCAGTTGACAGTAAGCAGTTGAAAGAAAGCAGTTGACAGTAGGCAGTTGACAGTAAGCAGTTGACAGAAAGCAGTTGACAGTAGGCAGTAGGCTGTCGTTTATGGAATTCCGTAATTGGATGAGACGTAAAGCGAGATTATTTACAACCGGGCACAAAATACCTGCGGTAAATAAATCACGTGAATACGAGAAGCATATTTTGATAAGTGGCAACGGCAGCGCGTTTTATGAATAAATGTAAGTCATACCTGTGAAAAATGATCAGAAGAGTCATTCAGAATATTCACCATGGACCTCTACACTCTTTTCCAGCCTCAGAATCCATTCCAAAAAAGCATTTTTGAACTATTATTTGGGTATACTGTTTATACACTTATACACTGGTACAGGGCGCTTCCGACGACATTTTGGGTTTCGAACCGGTGATCGTGAAGGCAACATTTTATGTATGAATTTAACCAAAAGTCACAAGGAGACAGGTCAGGACGAAAAGCGGGATGTAGCAAAACCTCAATTCTGAATTCTTTGCACCTCTAAATAAGCTTGAACCAAGGCTGATCGGTGCGCAGGTGCATTATCATGAAGTAATTTGAACCTGGGCACCCCGGACCTTTGAATCTCTTTGTTTTGAAGTGATTAACTAAGCAGTGAAAACATGGTCACGGTAAAATGTTCCGGTGCCACTCTCAGGCACAGTGACAAGGGCCACTATTGCATCACTGTCAAAAAATATAGGGTACATAACTATTTTAACGCTCCGTCTACGTTTTTTCTGGTCAGAAGTAAGCAAATGCGGGATCCAACGGGCGCACAATGCTTTCAAAATGAAAAACACGTATGACACATTAAGACCCGAATTATCACTTACCTTTACCCAATAATCCACGAATTTTGCAATAAACTCTTTACTCTTCTCTCAAATCACAATGCAACTCAACCATATTTACAACCAGTATGTATACAATATGATAGACAAGATCAAGAAGGAAGGGCGGTGTTCAATGAACGCAACCCCTACACAAACCATGTGTAGTCTACCTAAATTTTTAATACACGTACAAATCGTGCGGAAAAAAGACTGTGTGTAAGAAAAATCAATAATCTTTCCAACGGTGTACTTTCAGGTGCAAGTCATTGTTAAAATGAGTTGTTGCAAGTAATTTAAATATGCCGCTTGTATACATAAACTAATAAGACAAATACAATTAGACCAATATAAACAGTCATGGTACTCGCTGCTTCAACAATCAAATAATGGTTTAAATTATAAAAGCTTTAACGAGGATGATAATTATGAAGAATATTTCACAATTTTAGAGCAGTCGGTTTATATATTCAAATTTAGAACAGCAAAATCATAAACTTCCAGTAGAAGTTTGAAGATACGATTGTACTCCTTATAATGAAAGACTTTGCACATTGTGCAGCGACAATCAAACTGGCACAGAGCAGCATTACTTGTTACATTGTTGTTTTTCGGGCGACAAAAGAGAGTATTTTCTCCAAAACACAAATTTAATACATTAACGCGCACTTTCGTTGAAAAAAAAACTATTATGGTGAAATAACATGCTTTTTTAGGAGCCTCGCGAAATTTATAAATTCTATTAATATGAAACTATAAAATAATCTTAATGGCTCCATATTTCAATCAAGAATTTATTTTTTAATATTTCTCATTCTTTAATGTTTTCCTTTTAATTGTCGATGTATTTTTTTTTCATCAAAGTTTTCTTTGCATGCAATGTTTTATTAAGATAAAGGTTCAAAGTATCTATGTATAAAATTATTATGGTAAGTACTGTAAGTAAACGTTTACTACATCGCAAGACATGTATACCTCAAATATGTTTCTGTCGCTCGCCGGATTGTTTGGTGCTTATCGTTTAGTTGGTTTATATATGTACACAATGAGCGAGGATTTTCTGAGATAGCAAAAATCTACTAAGGTTTTATTATTAAAAGGTACATATTGCCTCAGAAACGAAATATTTACTTTCTCTTGTATTTTTTATAATGTTTAAATAATGTTTTAGAGGATGTAAAATGCTTGCACCCCGAAGAATGGGCTCTAAATTTGAAATTGTTTTTTCAAAATTAAAAGCCCCTAATAAAAAAAGTACGTAGATTTTCCCTAACAAAGTATGTATAATTTAATTGTAACTAATTGGGAAAAAAATAGGAACCCATGGGTTAAAATTACTGGGCTAAATTAAATAACATTTTGGATCAAAATAAAGTACACCAAAATAAAAATAAAAAATTTGAGAAATTAGAATAAAAAAAAAAACATTTTTAGACAATAATGGGCCTTTAAGGTGAAAATATTTCTTAATACAAAATGTAATGTGTTATCATTTTAAAAATCTAAGGGAGACAATCACGTAAAATTATTTTTGAAATCGGGTTAAAACGGTTGTTTCCCTTACATCAAATTTTTATAAGAGAGGACTTGCGCCCAAGTAGTAAAGGTGTGTTTGTTTCACCTGAAGTTAAATGGTATCGAGCCTTGGAAAATCCACACATGACATCAGTACTTGTGAGTCCAGGAAGCGGGTTCACCATTGATTGTGAAAATAAGCCACAAAATTACTTGGCAATCTGTCTAAAATTGATATAAGGTCCACAAAATGAATGATATTAATAAGTTTAAGACAGAGCATTAAACTTTCGTTATAGACAAGAAACTTACCATTTGTCTAAAAATTAGTATGACATAATCGTGCTTTATTTAGCTTTATTGAGAATTTAAGTCGACGAGGTGTATGTTCATGTTTTCGCATGTTAACCGGACTGCGAAAGTGTGAGTCCAAGAATGTACTGTGGAAACGACGATGAACACACAAAAGTCGGAAGTATGATTTTAAAAAAAGAAAGTATGATGATGGACACGCGAATTTCCAGCGCATATGCGTCATCGTTTTCACGTTTTAGTCATCTTACTTTCGCGTTTTTATCATCATACTTTCAAAATTTTATGTTGAAGTATACTTTCACTCTTAGACGGATATGCAAATGGGTCTTAAGGAGTTAAGGAGTTTAAGTGATTTTTCAGAAAAATTTAAATTATGTGGTTTTTTTTGTTGTTTTTTTTTTTGTTGTTTTTTTTCAATGATACAGAAAGAAAAGAAAAATATAACAACACTGTGAAGCCACTGATTTTCCTTTTAAGTATCTTTATAAGTTAAACTTATTCTTAAAAATTAATCAATCATTTAAAAGTAATGCAATTAAATAAAGAAATATCAATCTTTGCGTTTTATACTTGTACTTACGGAAGCTTATCAGGGCCTCCACTTATCTTAAAGTTTCATGTCAACTTGTTTTTTCTCGTTTTGACCAAAAAATTTCCATGAAGACGCTATACTTAATACGCAATACGTTAAACATTCCAAGAAGACGTTATGATTAATGCGTAATACGTAGAAATTTTTAATCATTGTCAAAAGACTTTGTTGAATTTCGTGAGCTATTTATCAATGCGAGTAACGTCTTTGCGTCTTACTAAATATTTCATCAAAGTTGTGAAATCAAGAAGTTTCGACAGGATTTTTGTCGAAGAGACAAAAGCTTCAAGCATATCGAGACAAATACTGGTGCAATGCCTAAAAGCTTCTGATCTTTGTCATGAAATTTTATCGAGAAATGCAAAAACATCTTATCAATGCGAATAAAAATAAGTCGACTTAGCGCAAAACGTCTCACCAACTGTAGGCACTGATACGCTTCCGTACTTACACACGTAAATATAATTAAAAAAATTATATCTACATATAAACAATATACACATCGCTTTAAATGTATTTGGAAATGTTGTGATTCTATCATTCTTAGCTTACATATTTCTTCTAATGTATCTGAAAGACTTTATAACGAAATCCACTAAACTGATGTTATATCAAATCTTTTGAAATCACTTAACCATTTAGCTTACAATTCATATGAAATAAAAAGAAAAAACCTTTTGATAAAAGTTTCTGTGTCTGTGTTTGTTATTTTTTTGTAATATAGAGAGCTAAGACAACATTGACTGTAACTCAGTGTATGAATTCGAACCTATGATGAAATAAATACAAATAAACATATAATTATATAAGAGAAGCCAATTTTCTACCAGAAGCGCCAAAGAAAAAGTACATTATGCCTTAGAAAGCCATAAAATTATTTTAATCCTTTGGAAATCTCAAATATGTGTTTCATGATTTTTTTTAACATTAGATTTAGAGCATGTTAGATGTTTAACAACTGAAGAAAGTAGCGCAAAATTTTGCAGTAATGTGTCCTTAAGTTAGCAAGAAAATTAAACAAAATGGTATTTTGACTTCCATACAAAATACTAATTCGCTTTAGTTATACAAATTGCTAACAGTGCAAAAATTGCAAAAGTTGGTTCATCTATCTGGCAAATGAATATTGTTTTAGAAAAAAACTAACCTATTACCAAAAAATTATAATTAAAAGTTTTTTTTTTTTATTAAAATGAATGAGGCAT
>NW_026865041.1:0-21017 GCF_026571515.1 Ruditapes philippinarum
ACAAATTGAAATGAGAAAAAAGAGCATAGTTTTAATAAGATAACAGTAGTAAAATAGAGAAAAACAGAACCCCTAAAGAAAGACCAACACGCCAAAATTGAAAATGTTGCAGGCTCGGTTTGATTGAGCCTGTTCATGGACGGTACTGGAAAGTGAAAGTTACCGTCCACGCCCCCTTGCACCGGCTTAAGCAGAATAAGTAATGCGATTATTTTTAATTAGCGTCCAATCCTTCACAGTGAAAGAATATTAATAAAGCCTTTTAACTCCACCTCTAAATACATTAGATGAAATTCAAGTGGTGACATAAACTACTGTATTATTTAGGTCATTTCAATGCTTAAATGGATTATACATGTCCCTTAGGTTATTGTATTAGTCAAATTGAATGTTATTTTATTCCATAACATTTTGTAACAGAACATAACAGTTTGCTACTAGATTAATTATGCAAAGTTCTTATTTTGGTATTATTTGATAGTGCTAATTAAAGAAAACATATTTTTGAGATTTTAACAACGAATCAATTGATATCACGTCAAAAGTATCTTTAAAATATGTGTTCGTCGACGGAAAAGTAGACTATATCTTTGTAAGCGCCATAAAGTCAACCAAATACTTGAATCGTAGAAAAAAATCTGGAAAAAATAAGCTCCTTCGAGAGGACAGGGCAATCAAATCAAAAGCAAATAGTTGAAAATCGCCCGACATGTCTTGTTTTATAAGAACTAATAGAGAGCTTGATTTGTGTCCTGCTGGACTCCTTGCCGGTGGTCCTGTGTAGCTGGGTCGTGTGGGGAAAGCGTTCATTGAACGCCGCCCTTCCTGGTTGGTCTTATTTTACATATTGTATCGTTTCCCAAGAACCCTAACATAAGCGAAATACCATCCTCAACAGCGCAAGTATTTAAATTAGTGACCCTAACGTTCAATGAACTCCAATTTGACTTGATACTCTAGACACCTGATAATTGGCAGAACTTCAATTTGCAGACGTTTCATGTTATTGATATGTCTGTTTTGCAGATATAAAACAAACAATCCTATTATCTTGTTTTAAAGGATTGGCGCAAAGATTGTGGTTTATTTCTTGCCTAATTGACATATGAATTTAAAGTTCTAGATTTACAATTTTATTATTTGGAGACGACAATAGTTGCATTTCTGAAAACGATATTCTGAATGGATTCTTTTAAAATGTCTGTTTATCTTATCAATTTTAAGCCAGCTAGTGAAAACTGATTTTACTCATCTCCGAGTTTTCGTGTGTTTTTTTTGTATTTTTTTTTTTTTTTTTTTTTTTTTTGTTTTTTTTTTCTCTTTCATTCTGAGGTCTGTCTGCTTCAGGATGTGCATTGGTAATATTGCTCATTCCGTGCTATTTTCTTACAAATTAAATTCCCGAGAGAATATCAAAGTTGGAGCTTGGAAAATGTCTTTCTAACCTTGAACCTTGTAATTACCAGCTTTAATGATGAACTAATCTATTAACCATGTTACATTTTTATTACAGTAATGTGACCATTAGCAGCATTTTATCTACTCAAGGCATTTAATGAGACATACGGTGTTTTACATTATTGATAATGATATCATTTACTTACCCGTTTAATAAATTTCGTTTAAAACAAAATATACATAACAAATTACATTGTTTTTGTTTATTCTTGTTTACAACTAAAGTATACGTAACACTCTTCCATATCATCGATCAGTTTCCATTAACTAATCAGGTTGACCATATATGAAAAAAAAAATTCAATATTTTCCTTGATAATTGGAATAGAATATGATAAAATATAACCAATCCATAATGACTTTATAATATGTTTGCTGCCGAATTAGCTTCATATTTCAAAAATAAACAGACTGTAATAATCATTTACAATGATGATTGAACAGATATGGGTATGTACTGAAAGAAATGTTTAGGATAAAATAAAAAAAAACTATCTAAGATGACAAAACTTCCGGTAACTTCAGAAGGGTATATGAACGGAAGTCTCCACTGATCACGTCGGTTATTGATTACCAATAAGAAGAAAATTATAACATTGACAACAATACTTTGCCAAAGAATTGCACTTTACACTTCACAATTAAGAATAGTAATATTGCTGACTGAAATTCGTGTAATAATCATGACATTTTCACTTAGATTGTTTTATTAATATATTGGCTTCCATTAAAATATTAGGTAGTTTGAAGCAAAATTCCACGTGCTAAATTATTTTGCCTCTGAATTTCAGATAATTATGTATTTTACTTTAGATCATTGAAGAAATATTTTTTTTATAATGATATTAAAAAAACTTTAATTATAGACCAATTCACATTGATAAAGATGTAAAACCGTATTTATGTAATATAGAAGGAATTCTTACAGCTGGATAGTTTAACTTAAATGACCATTGATATATGAGTTTGTACCAAGTCCAGAACAAAGCAATACGATATAATACCGGTTTGTAAAAACACATTCCTATGTATGTCCCATGAGCATAACATATTATTTTCTGTGAGCTTTCCAAAGTCTCGTTGAATATAATTCCTTTAGCTATGTCCACGTCCAAGTTAATTGGGACATTGTACAGAAACCTATGTTAGTACATAACGTATACAATTTAAATGAATATTGTTGTTGTTCGTCGTACTCGTTTTGTAAAAATTCTCAAAGCAAATTGACCTTAATCTTACTTTCCTTGCGGCTGTACCATATGTATGTATTATTCTAAATTGATAATTTATTTACAAGACCAAAGGCACATTTTGCCTTGGAAAATAAATATGTCCGTCTTTAGAAAAGGTCAATACGAGTTTTATAACCATGTTCAAATAATGGTTTTAGAACATGTTTGTTGTTTAACATTCAAAGAAAGTAGCGCTAATTGAGAAATCATTTATCAAACAGGTACCAAAATGTAAACAAAGTAGTATTTTGACTTCAATACAAAAAAAAACTAAATTACTTTAACTGTACTTATTTCAAAAAAGCACTAAAGCAAAATATAGTTCATGTTAATGTCCAAAGATAGTTCATGGTAATGGCCGAAAAGAAACTTTTTGAAACTAAAACAAGACGTCACACCGGAAATAAAAGACTTTTGAGCAATAAAAATGAAAACTTCTCTGGGACATTAATTGTAACGCATTAAGCTAAAGATAAATCAAGGAATCAGTTTAAATGTTTCAATAATCAAATCGAATGTTAAACAAAAATAATCTTAGAGTTCCTTTTTGCCATCACATAGCATTTCTATATATTTATGCAAAAGGTGTTCCTGTATCCTCATCATCAAATCGGCTTCAAATTATTTGAACATATCTAAATTCTAACAATTTCCATGAATTGATAAATCTAAGAATGTTGAGGCTTATATTCGTGCATTAAACGTGAATATTGTTGAACTGATACCGTTATCACTGCGGTATACCGTACCCCGGATATTGCTCGATATTATGAGTACTTTTATCCCAATTCGCGACTTTGAACGGGGAACGAAGGTAAGTTCAGCGACGATATTTTCCAAACTAATGAATATTCATTTATGTCAACGGGTTTTTCATGGTTAGCTCAAAGTATAACAGGTATTTGTAAAATTGATTAAACTACCCCTAAACGATCGGCTGCTTAGTAGAAAATATTGACCGCGATACTGTAGAATGTTAGAAATTATTATATTACATACAAAGATAAAAAGATTGAATCGAACATATTTTTTTATTCATAATAAGTATGCTTAGTCCAAATGTCAGACAAAACTGTAAAAGTACAAAAAGATACAGAAGAAAAAAGATGCAAGAAAATGTACTGAGAATTGAGTTTTAGTGTACCGAGTATTGCACATTAGCTCAACTTTAGTGTACAGAATATTGTAAATCAGAATGAGCAAATTAGAATGGATAATCGATATGTTTATCTAATTTTTACATCACTTTATAGATTATGCCATTTTATTGTGCTGATAATGTACTGTTTATCATATTCATTTAAATATTATAAAATAAGCAATGAAGTTTTAGTGTTATAACTGTTTTTTCTTTATTTTATTTTTTTATTTAATTATTCTTTCGATGCAATTTTGTTACTATGTATTGTAAGATATGCAATGATTATTAATAAATACTGAAAAGGCTGATCCTTCGATAGCAACGAGACCCTTGTAAACACAGGAAATTGCTGACTTTGTTCGACTGAGCTTTTTCATGAGCAGTAATGAAA
The DNA here is from genome assembly GCF_026571515.1 of Ruditapes philippinarum. Taxonomy (NCBI): domain Eukaryota; kingdom Metazoa; phylum Mollusca; class Bivalvia; order Venerida; family Veneridae; genus Ruditapes; species Ruditapes philippinarum. The sequence continues at coordinate 4,223 of NW_026865041.1, forward strand.
ATCTCACTGCCTATAAATTATTATACTGTGACAGATGTTTCCAGTAAAGCATCTCCGAACACTTACATATTCTGCACATATACTGTCAATAAGTATTTACAAAAGGAAATATTTAAGATTGCATGTGATAAATACTCTGTGATTACTCCTCGCATTTCCTCTATGTTAATAACCAATACTCGTTAGACTAAAAAGCAAAACTCGTGACACCGACAAGCAACTCCAAAGCAATACTCGATACACTGACAGATGTATATTTATTCTCAAAATGCACTGTCATCTGATATCATATTGTTGATTGAACATATACAACATACACATTATCATCGTTATCACAATAAATTCGATTGAAGTTTTTATTTTAAGGAAGTATATGCACAAAAACATCATATTTGACTGATCCGAGCTCATTATAGACGAAGTTTACTTCCTAATTACATTCCAAAGCTATTTTTCAACATTTTTGTCTTTTAAGTAACTAGAGAAATTAATGAAGTATATTTAGTTTTTGTATTTATATCAAACCAATTTAAAATGACTGAATATCGTCGCTGAATAGACCATTCCCCCGTACAAATTCGCGAAATGGGATGAAAGTCTTAAACATATCGAGCAATATCCGGGGAACGGTATACCGCAGTGGTTATACAAATAAAAACAATATGTAATAATGACAAATTGTATCGTAACACTATAGACACCTACATTCTATAGGGAATAATGCATACAAATCATATAGAGCAATAGGAGTAATGCATTTTTATTGTTTTGAGAGAAACGCAAACAAACAAAATGTAGAGATATTAATAGTATAGTTTGATCGAGTCTGCCCGTGAACGTTATTCAAATGCTACAATATGATAAACAAGATCAACAAGGAAAGGCGGTGTCCAATGAACGCAACCCCCACATGACCCAGCAAAAAGAACCAATGGCAAGGAGCCCAGGCGGACCCCAAACAAAAAGAGGACAGGGCAAAGACAGAGCACGGACAGTAACCTCGCACTTGCATCTACTCAAGACGTATTGAACCTTCGTCACACCTAAAATATAAATCAATAATAAAAACTTACCCTTGCTATGTCAAAAGTTCGTTTAAGCCATTCATTCTAAGGTCATGCTCTTTGTATAAGTATATATCTCGCGAGTTAATGACCATTCTTAAATAGTAATTCTTGTAATTTGAATGAAACCACAGAAATTGGTCGACCACGTAAGAGCGTAAAATAAAGCTTAAAGAATAGGACAATTTATCTAGAAAACAATTTTTATTGAATTGAGCTCACTAAACCAGGAAGTATTTAATAGACATTTAACAGGTTTGAAAAGGTCGAAAGGCTCTTATAATTAATACGTCATTTAATATATGGCAATGAACAGCTCCTTTAAGAGATACAAATGATTGTTTTACTGAAAAATCATGCAATCAATATTTGAAAATTCATATCCAGTTTCATTGTACTTTTAATCAGCTCGTACCATTCGCATAGGGCTTTCCCAAGTCACTTTTACATTAAACCTAACTGTTTAGGAGAAACCTTAATAGTGTAGGGGTCCATTCAAGTCTGCTGTATCCCACACGTTCAAGAATGAAATTGTATTAGAAATCAGTTTCATGTGACATGTATGTTAAGGAATGATATTCTAACAGAGGTATAGATAAACAGTATGAGCCCGGGATAGAATTTATTTTGTAAACCGATTACTATGGCATGATACTCAAATATTTATATTGAACAATCTTATAATTTGAATCGTTTTTATAATCTTCTAGCTAGATTAATTCTAAAAACTTTATGTAGATTGAAGACAAACTTTGGTAAAATTACGAATAAATGTATAACTTATACTACTAGTGTACACATTTTATGTAGATCAAAAACCTAGAATAAAATGTATTATTTTTTAAGTCTAATTCATTCAAATGTCGTCAGAGATAGTACGTGCGTTCAAGAAGCACTTAAATAAAATATATTCTTTTCTTAAATTCGGGACGCTACGTGAGACATTCTCCTCAAGAAAAATTTAATCGGATTTATTCTAATTTCCTCAAAACAGTTCGTGTGTTCCAGATGCAGTTAAATGAAGGCTCCAGCAGATAAAATATCTTTACAGGGAATCATTTTTGCTTGCTACAATTGTTAAAATGTACTGAAATAGTTCATACAATGCTTTGCTACATTCGTCATCACAATATGACTCATATTCAATGACTATATATCGTCGACTGTTAATTACGCGTGCTTATTAAAAAATAATTGTTGCGCTTTGTTCTGTATTGCTTATTTCTCGATTAAAATATCTTTACTTTACTATTTTAGTTACAAGGCAATGATGGGTACATGTATAAACATGAATTACTTTTGCGTAGCGTTCTTATAGCTGTTGCTCTTCTGCGTCTTTTCCGCGCTTTAACGAAACAGGCTCAAGTGGTACATGTACTTTCTGTGATTTTTTAAATTCTTATAGCCTATTCATATAATAAAACAATCATTGACTAGTGAGTCATTGAGTATGATGTGATATTCACCGACAGAAAGTCATATTGACTTCGGCTTAATATGTCATCTGCCGGTGAATATCACATCATATTCAATGGCACACTAGTCAATAATTATATAATAATGTACATAGATGTACCTAATGCAAATTATTAATATGGTAATCGATAACATATAATTACTGTACCACTCAATAGAGTTCCTTTAAATAATAGTTTGAGTGCATGATACCTGACGAAAAGTAGCACTGAGTATGAAATTATTCGTCATAAAAGTAGTAGAATGTGATTAAAGTAGTATTTTTACTTCTACAAAAAATCACTTTATAAATTATGGTGGCATATTTTTGCCACCAGATAACCATATAACTAACTAATTAATTAAGAGGTTAACTAGTTACTTAACTAGTTAACCTCTTAATTAACTAGTTAGTTATATGGTTAACTAGTTACGTAACTAGTTATTTTTTTCAATAAATAAAAGGTCATAACGGGAAATAAATGCATGTTAGTGCCTACAACTGCCATTCTTTTATTATTTTACCAGTTTAATGTTAAGAGATTAACTAGTTACGTAACTAGTTAACCTCTTAATTAACTATTTAGTTATATGGTTATCTGGTGGCAGAAATGTGCCACCATAATAAATGAACTTGTTGCCAGAAATTTACAAAAGCAAAAGATGGTTCATGAAGTTGGCCGATGAATACCCATTTGGAAACTATAACAATATCAAATTAGAATAAAGGCATTTCTGTGATATACTTAGTAGTAAGCCTTCAAACAGCAACTTCAAAGTCGTTCTTTTTGACCTCTCAGGTAGAAACATCTTTGCCCTTGTTTAGTGAAGCGAAGTAAATAAATTCGCAATAGGAAAGTATTAAGCGTACAGGTTTGTGCAGCGTGAATAAAATATTTTAAGCTGACGCGTTGGGGTTTTTTTTGTTATTTTCGTCGTTAGTGTACGGAAGAGCATGAGTGCCAGGTGTATGTTTTTTATTAACTCGAAATTTCGACTTACTAACTCGAAATTTCGAGTAACTTATCTCGAAATTTCGACTTACTAACTCGAAATTTCGAATAACTTACTCGAAATTTCGACATACTAACTCGAAATTTCGAGTTACTTATCTCGAAATTTCGACTTAGTTACTCGAAATTTCGACTTAGTGTCTCGAAATTTCGACTTATAACATTACTAGAATGACCAAAGTTATAAGTTAGATAATATAAGATATAGTAGGGAGTGCGGTTGAACGATGGAGATGGAGAAACGGGAGCCTGAAAAACTATTAAAGTTAAACTTAAACTTAGTAATGGCATGTACACACCGACTAAAAACACACAAGGCTTCCTTTAATTTGTACGTTCAGGCGTTCTTCAGACGTTGTATGGTATCCCACCTGTTCGAACATATCTTTTCACTAATCATATTCTTCTCATCCCTGTGAATAAAACGATCCTATACTTCACGTGTGGGACATCTGAGGAAAGTATTGCGGAGTGGCCAAAATATGGATGCTGAGGCCTTTGTCAAATTTGTTGGACTGGCTATATTTCTTGTAAAATCGGATGCTTTTATATTATTCCCATCATGTATATAACAATAAGTTCCACTTTTATCAACTTTTATCAACACAATATGAATCAAAGTCTTAGTAAATAATGAATAATGTTACAAAAACATTATAAATATAAAGAAACGTGACAGATTAACTGGCGTTTACACGCCATTTAAAAATTATTTAACACATGAATATTGCACAGTTTACAATAGGGTAAGTTTTGGACTTGTTGTATCTCCATAATTATGATGGTTGTATGTGTCCTTTAGAAAAAGAAACACCCGATTAACACGGAAATGTGGAAAGTGTGATTTTACAACCCCCAAATCCCCTGTCCCACAAAAAACGAAGGATGAGTTCAGTATGTGTGGATAAAATTTGACCCTATTAAATTGTTCTGTTAAATAAATGTTAAAGGTGCTCTGTCAATGTGCAACAGCTACACACAAAAGAAAGTATCTTGAATTCAATCCTTGCTTTCAACGGCAACCAATGAAAGTTGTGCAATGTAAGTCGAAATTTCGAGTTACTAACTCAAAATTTCGAGATAAGTTAGTCGAAATTTCGAGTTAGTAACTCGAAATTTCGAGTTAGTAACTCGAAATTTCGAGTTAATAAAAAACATTTACCTGGCACTAATGCTCTTCCGTATTCGTGCGAACGGAGCGGATATATGGCATACAGATCCGGGTCGAACAAACAACAACTTGTTATATTTTTAACTGAAGTGACATTTTAATTTCTGTTTATTTCTATTCCTTCTTGTGTTTCTTCTGTTTCTAATGGGTAGCTAATGCGCATATCATTTTACAGATCCGAGTTTATTAAAATGGCAGTTAATGTCATAACAAAATTTTTATGTAAAATGTTTGTAATGACTCACTTAAGTTATCATTGCCCAAAACTGCGTTCTGAAATAAACATCGTAAATGCAAATCATGCAGTATTTATAATTATGTACCGGTATATATTTGTCCAAAAAAGCAGTAACTATTCATTGACACAGATGTAAGAAGGACAAACACAGATGAATGTTGTTTGAATAGTTAGTTTAGTTTTATAATTGCAATAACTACTTGAATTCATTATATGTTTTCAATAATTTACGTTGTTTACAGCTAAAATTTATAGGAATTTAATAATTTAGATTACATCTGGGATGTCTTGCATGTTATCTCTTAAAGAAACTAAGCTTGAATAACTTGCACGGAGATGGTAATTTGGCTGGTATTTGCATTGTTTGTGTTTTGTTTTTATGTTTTTTTACGTAATTTTCAAAGATAATAAAACAAAACTTCAAATAATTATATTTTATTACTATACGGGATAAACTTATGAAATGCGTTACAATGTCGGAAACTTTAATTTAACTTTAATTGACCATAAAGCAATAATAGATATTTAATTGTTATGATAAAACTGTATAATTCAATACTTAATTCGTCCCGGATATATATTAAATATAGTATTGCTGTAGGATGGACACTAAGTTAAAATGACCTGTGCGAACAGCAGCTCTCGAGCATTTGGTATTTGGAAGTATTCAAAGCATAACGCGAGTTATAATAATTGGAAGTACAATATTTCATTTTTAAAATGACCAGATGTTTCATAATGAAATAGAGAGGAACATAATCCCCCCTTAAGAAACAATAATGAGAACAAAGATCAACAATGCAAAGGAACGTTCACAGGACGCAGCCCCGACACACCCAAGCTACCACATGGCAAACTTATGTTAACTGTTGCATATGCTCACTGTCGCAGATGTTCAATGTTGTAGACGTTCACTGTTGCAGATGTACTCAGTGTACTGTTCACTGTTTAAGTAGTTAACTCTGAAACAATTGTTCAATGGTTTAGGTTTTCATTGTAGTTTCCTTTTGTAGTTGTTCACCGCTACAGAAGTTCAATATTATTAAGAGTTTCACTGTTTAAGATATTTTCATTCGATTATATTAACTGTTGAATATGTTCACTGTTGAAGCTGTTCACTGTTGTAAAAACTCTCTCGTAAATGTTCATTTTTGCAGATGTCCACTGTTGCAGAATTTTCACGGTTACAGATATTAACTGTTGCAGATGTTCACTGTTGCATGCAGATGTTCACTATTGAAGATGTTTACTGTTTAATATATTTACTGTTGTAGATGTTTACTGTTGAAGATATTCTCTTTTGCAGATGTTCACTGTTGCAGAGATTGACTTTTACATACGTTCACTGCTGCTGATGTTCATTGTTACAATATTCACTGTTGTAGATGTTCACAGTTGCAAGTGTTTTCTTTTGTAGTTGTTTACTGCTACATGTGTTCAATATTATAAAGAGTTTCACTGTTTAAGACATTTCCTGTCGATTATATGATTTTTATTGCAGCTGAAATGCTTTTCACATTAACTGGTATACAAATGTATACCGAAAAGCATTATTTTTATTGTTGGTGTTATTTCGTAAACTGTCTGGTTTGTACTACTTACACGGAGGTGATTTCTATTTGGCTTGTATTTGCATTATACGTGTTTTGTTTAATATGGGGACTACGACAGTTAAACAAATTTCGCAGATGTGTGATTATAAAGAAATCAAAAACGATCTTATTGCTATCCGGGGCAAACTTTAGAAATGCGTAATAATATCTGAAACCTTAATTTAAATATGAAATAATAATAATATTTTATCTTTTGTCAATCAATTATGTACGTAATGAATTTTGTCCCGGATATAATTATATTTTTAATATTGTAGTATCACTACAAGCGTGGGATGAACTGTTAGTTATAAAGAGCCGTGCGAGCGGCAGCTTTTAAAGATTTGTTTTTTGGAAGCATTCACAGCATAACGGAAGGCACTATGATTATAATACTGTTTGCAGTCCTGGTAATTAAAACATTTATTTATTATTTATTTTATTTCATGTGACTTTAAAATTGACTTTCTTATAACAGCTGTCGTAGGAACACGTTTTATACCTAATGTTTGTTATGCGATAAGTGCTTTGTTTGTAGAAGGACATTGAGGTATAATTTTTATTGTTGAAAGGTGTTTGAACATTTTAATAAGAAAAACATGTGTTATTTATTTTTAATATTTGACATGTTTGACGACTGGTTCGTTTAATACGTTCGTAGACACGTTGCTCTATAAAACATTTTTTGTTTGATATTGAGAGTTCTTAAAAAAAATTCTTAAATGCCAACAAAAAAGAAAAAGATTCAAATTCTATACTCAAACAAAAATTTATTGTACACCATGTGTAAATTTATAACAACTATTTTGAACTCATTATGTACATTTTGTATTCCTATTAAGTTGGTTAATCACCTTAAAAAAGTAAGGGCACTTAGACGGCGAAATTGTCGCTATTTATTATTTCAAAAACCTAACGCTTTGTGTATTAATATTTTGCAGGTACGTTTAAACAATTTTTTATTTCAATCAAACATATATAATCTTACACAATATAATAACAATCAAATGCAAAAAGGATTTGGTAGAAAGCTAGAAGTATTGTTTAGAAACTCTCTAAAGAAACAGTAGTCGTTAATGATAACATTCATATATAAACAAAATGTATGCTTGTTATTCTAAAAATTCAATATTTGTCAAAGTATAAAAAAATGAAAAATAAAGAAATTGAAAGAAATATTTAGACATTAATTTGTCACACACCCGTGCCGAATTTACGACTCCGTAAATATGGTATTGCACGACCGTGCATATATTTTGACTTGACGTCATTAGCGTTATACAAACATAGTGTAAAGTCGCGCTAAATGTTAGCGTTATACTGTAGGCTCGTCAATGAAAAATGACTCTCATTTCACTTTACACGGTCTTTATTTTGGGTATGTGATAAAAAGAATATCAAATTCGTGTAAGTTCATTACTGAATTTATTGCACTCGTTGAATAAAATAATATTATACTCGCCAGAGGCTCGCATAATATAATTTTATTCAACTCGTGCAATAAAGTCAGTATTGAACTAACACTCATATATGTGCACATGTTTACTTACTGGATAGTTTCCTCACATGAAAGAAATCAAAGAATCTGTCGGGTCATACACTCAAGATCACACATAAAGCATCAACAAAACTTAAGTGTGATTGTACTATTTTTGAAATTTTAAAATTACATTTCACCATTTAAATTAAATCTGAATTTATTTAATTATTTTGTCTTGCTATCAATTCGTCTATCCATATAAAGTAACTTAATAATCTGTTTTCAGGGGCTGTTTGCCTCGTTTGTCAATTGTTACATTGACCTAGAAGACCTGGAAGACGTGGTTGTCCGCAGAGTAAAAAAACGTAAGTATTTTTTTAATCAAGTTTATACACGCAAGGCATAGTCATAAAATGCCTTACACTTGTTGCCATTTACTTTTTACTTGAAAATAATTTTCGACGGGGAAGGCGAGACGCACTTTGTGAATGGCATTTTAAAAATATCTTCACTAGTAAAATGCAATAAATTACCCGATAAAAAGATGCAATATGATACGATGCCATATGATATATAAAATGCATCACACTATGTAAATGTCGTTTATAAACACTTTATCTTACAAATATAGGGTTAGATCTTTATGAAACGTAAAGTATAATAAAGGATTATATTTTGTTTTGATTATCATAGCAACCCCGCATCATAAATCACGTGTAACCTTGTCTGATATACTCCACAGGAAATAGACACATAATTAAAGCGCATTGTTGAAAATAATGCATGGTTTGAGTTCAAATGAATAGGAGTATGATTAAAAAGGCCATTAAGCCTATGTGATTAATTATGTACGGTAAACCGTGCATTATTTTACTGTTATGCAAGACATATTTATATCTATAACCATTCTAACACGCTTATGAAAAAGAAAATCGATACAAATATGTAGATCTTCATAAAGCGTAGAAGTAGTTTTCATGGCGTCATTTGGCAATTGACGTTATGTCTTACGTCTTCATATTATGTGTAATACATGTATTATGTACTTGATTGCCCTATATGTTTGATAGGGGTATAGTGTGAAGCGTGTTAGAATATTCCATAATAAATTTAACACTTAGCTATGGCTCGCTGTAACCAAAAGTTACTGGTCTTTGCCACCAAAATAAAACAAGGCAAGTCTGTTCATCCGTGCAGTCAGAATAGGTTCGAGCTCTTTGCTGTTGGCTTGCTAATTTTATATTTGAGCCGCGTCACGACAAAACCAACATAATGGGTTTGCAACAAGCATGTATCCAGACCAGTCTGCGCATTCGCGCAGTCTGATCAGGATACAAGCTGTTTGCTTACAAGCCCTATTACAAGTAGAGAAACTGAAAACGAACAGCACGGATCCTGATCAGACTGCATGGATGCTCAGGCTGGTCTGGATCAATGCTGGTCGCAAACCTATTTGTTTTGTCACGAAGAGGCTCATTTTAATCTTGTTCTCAAACGTTTATAATGGGCAATACTAGAAAATATTCATTTAAGAAAATCTAGCAAAATATCTCCACTTTATTAGAGCACATAACCAGAATAAAGCGTTATCGAAGCATTTATATTGAATCATCATTAATTTTTAATATGATAACACACTTTATTTTCACATCAGTATAGTTCGATGAAATTTTTGTGTGCTGTTTTATTTATTAAAACTACAATGATACGCACACAATCTTAACTATATAGCAAATAATTGGCATGTTACAGTTTGGAAACATTAACATTGATACTGCAAATTAACTTTATTTATTTTATTTTTTCCAAAATAGGTAAAATGTAATTTAAAATAGGGTGTTGCAAAATAATCTTACAGCAGGCGAAATGAAATTTCGTTGGATCTTAATTCGTGGATTGACTTATACACGAAAACCACGAGAATCAATGCCCCAGAATAATAATGAATTTTGTGACCTTCTTTTAAGATAGTAAAAAATAATTTAATCATGAAAACTTGCTCTCTTTCAGAACGTATTGCGTTTGAGGCTCATATGGAAAGTGGAAATGGGTTTATCCCTTTGAACAAGCCACTTATTTTTCCCGTCTGTACACTTAACGAGGGCAACGGTTATGATGACAAAAGTGGTAAATTCACTGCGCCTAGAGCAGGTGTCTACACGTTTCATGCGCATGTCTGTCACGATTGGGGTAAATATATGGTGTTTGCCATCACAAAGGGCGGCGTTCAACTAGCAGTTTCGTCAAGCTATGAGAATATCGGCTCTACATGTGGTTCCCTTAATACCATCGTGAGACTTAAGAGCGGAGAAGTTGTTAGTGTAGTCGCAAAATGGACAGGCAGTCACTTATTTGCAAATGTGCACCGTTGGATTTCCTTCGGTGGCTATTTTGTATACGCTTAGTGTAACCTATATGTTGTTGTTTACAGAACGAACAGAACAGTTCTTAAGTATGTACGTATTCATGCAAAAGCTTGTTTGTAATCAGTACAGCAATAATTTTTGAACAGATTAATTAAATAAACCACTTTAAATGAATAATTCAATACTGTACCAGTACATTTACACTTACTACAAGATACATTTTCGAATGAGAAAGAACAAATTAAACTGTACTTCATAAATTTTGACTAATCACTGTATACTCTTGCAAGATTAAATGAATTTCCCTTCTTATACATCAACATATTGAAGACAATAATTATTAATATATAATATATGCATGCATAGCCTGATTTTGAAAGCTTACACTGTTAATTTTTCAACATTATTCGCATTTAAGGTAAGACAAAATAAAAGTCTAGAGATAACCATTCAGTGTAATATATAATAAGGCGGATTTTAGTGATAAACGATATAAAATAGCTGATAAAATATGAGTAGTATAAATGGTATATACATGTAACACTTTTGTGCTTATTGTGTGTTTGTGTTTTAGTTTTTTTTTCCATAATTGTACTCATATAATTAGTACTCATATAATTACACAGAAGCCTTATATACGGATTTCATTAAAACGCATTTTTTGTAAATAATCCACATAGGCATCACAGCAGCTGTGCAAAAATTATTAATAAACGCCACGATTGTCCAATGAAATAGTGAAAAATAGAATCCCTAAAGAAAGCCCAACACGGCAAAATTGTAAAATGTGGCGACGTTACAAACGTGCAGTATTGTAATACGTCACATAATTGGCGGCATCAATTGGACACATTATCTTGTAATCTATTTTTGTTTACATTCCATTCGACAGAGTTATCCGATTTTCATATATCAGACATTAAATACAGCTTTTTTCAATTGTTGTCAATGCAATGCGTATACCAATATGGAATGAACACTTTAATTGTTATCAAATCAAACTTTAATTGTAATATTTAGACTGTAGTTTGTAATCAGAAAGCAATAAAACATTAAAAATTATATACACATGGAATCATTGTTTATTTCTATCCCGATTAAGTTTTCTTGAAGATTTAGTTTTACTGAAAAAAATGTATGTTGTTTTTTCCTTTAAAACAATATGCATATCAACTCAGTGATGCGTTGTTCTTAAGGAGGCTAGAATCACACTTCCCTTGAAAAGAAATGTAAACAAGAACTCCGGGTGCTCGTCCCAGAAAGGCATGTGAATGAGTTCCGGTGTCCCATCTCCGTGTTGCTCGTCCCTTGCAATCACGTGTTTCATTTCCCGTGTTGCTCGTCTCAAAATAGTATATGCATATTGAATCTGTTCAATGTGTGACAGCACTTCAAGCTTTTTATTTATTTATTTGGTTTATTTTTATTTATTTATTTACTTTTTTCGGGTATATTTATGATTATTTCAGATTCTTATAAGTTCATGAAAATATTAAGTTCATGAAATATGATAAAAGATCATCAAGGAAAGGCGGCCTTCAATGAACGCATCTCCAACGTGACCCAGCAACACAGGACCAACGGCAACCAGCCCAGAAGGACACCAAACAAAAGCAGGACAGGGCACTTTAAGCACTCTTAAGCCCCTTTGTGCATTATGTCATTACAAAAGGAGCTTTACAACAAGTATTTCTGTAATAAATTCGTATAATATTAATGACAGCGAGGCTTTGTTTGATTGATGGATTTATTTGCTTCTATAAGTATGTAAGCTTGGGTTTGTGAAGCAAATTGACTTATTAAACTATTGTGCTGTATCTTGTAAAGTACACTTCTTTTGGCTGGTTCTATTCATTGAAACTTCGTTTAATTTACATTTGAATTTTTTTTTCTCACTTACCAGATAGAAAAATCCCTAAATGTTACTAAAACTAGCGACGTTGGAAAATCTTATCTCACATAGGCTTATCACACACTCAACGTGCAGCACTTCTAAAAACGTATTCAATTCACTCTTATTTTAACAAAAATGAAACGTCAAAAGGTCAAAATGTATTAAAAGATATGTGAGCTAATCTATTTATTGTCCACGGGATCAAAATAGATTGATATTAACTTTCACACTGCAATGAGTCCTACTCTACCTAGGTCCGCCCTTTTCAATATCGATGTGTTAGGTGCTAGGGGGCGTGGACGGTAACTTGCACTTTCCAGTACCGTCCATGAACAGGCTCAATCAAACCGAGCCTGCAACATTTTCAATTCTTCCGTGTTGGGCTTTCTTTAGGGATTCTGTTTTTATCTATTTTATATCTAGCCACGTACTCCTGAAAGAATGTAGAAGACGATACTTCCTCAGCTTCTACTTCCATATGAACCATCTTCATATTTCCTTTATTACTGCTGACCAAAACATGTCAATATAGAAATGGTATAGACGAAAGATTAAACCAGACACGCAGATAAGACTAAGCATTATAAGCATTGCCATGTCTCGTTTACACATCGGTCATAAACATTAAAAAACACTTTGAATTAATTCCCTTAAACAAAATGGTCAGATGTTTCCTAATGGGAGTCCCATATTAATGGGATAAACACGAAGGATACCCATATTCATCTTTATGTTTCAAAATGTAACATCTCGACATTTATCTGAAATTCATTTGATATATTTCGCTAAAAATTGTTCAATTCATTCGATGATGAATTAGGTTTTTCTCCGTACGTACACTTACATCTGTAACAATAGATGAAGGACAGTCACGCTATGTTAATTATAGTGCACATATTGACTATGCTAGATATGGCCTTTCAATAGGAAAGGCACTGACAACAACAAAATGAATTTGTCACACTGGTAAGAATAAAATGAAAGGAAAAATTGTAAGCAATGGAAATCGACAATCGTATAGATATGAAGTATATTGTGTACATGTCTTTTAGTTTAAACAAAAAATATATTAATCAAGATCAACAAGGAAAGGCGGCGTTCAATGAACGCAACCCCAAAAGTCCCAGCAACAAGAACCAGCGGCAAGAAACCCTGGAGGATTCAAACAAAAACAGGAAAGGGCGCAAGGCAGAGCACGGACATGATACTTTATTTCTATCAAACATATATGCGCAATACAATAACAATCAAATACAAAAAAGGACTAAGTAAAAGCTGCGAGGTTTTTTAGAAAGAATTATCATTTATAATATAACATTGATGCATAAACAAAATATTTTTCCTAATGGTTCAAAGAGTAGTTCAAATATATGATTTCGACAATAACAGTAAAACTGAATCAGAAGTTTAAAAAGAAAATTAAAAAAATTAAGATAAACATAAGGACATTTATTTTACATTAAACGTAAAAGATAAAATAGACACGGTTGATTATATATCTTCAGCTTGACAAAGTTTGTTTTTCTATTAATCACTCTTGATGGATATTTGTTTCAATGTCTCAGAAACAAATACAAATATCCTTCTTTAAAAAAAGGGCAAACGCAAACGTAAGTTTTAGAACATTTGAATAATGAACTTATATTAACGATCCTTGAAGATCGTTCAGCACGACATTATTGTTGTGCTTGTGGTATTTCTAGTTTCAACTTTTTTGGCATCTTCTAGTTGGGTGGTTCCAATATTCCTACTTGAATAATGTTGAATCACCCTTGGGATATGTTGCCTGCTTTTTAAATTTGTCTTTTGACGTCTTATCTGTGATATGCAGGCTTCATAACCTCTGATCCCCTTTCAAAATTCCATTTTATTTAGTTCCGCCCATTGTTTTCTCGTTTAGGGCACCCGCTTTTTATTACTTGGGGACCATACGCCGCTTTTCATGGAATGGCACGGAAGTGTCACATTGAAGGTTCCATGATAACCGCCGTATGAACACATCTGCGGATGTTTCTAAATTCAAAAGTTTACTATTTCACTTTTAAATGTTGAATTCTGCTTAAGCCGGTGCTAGGGGGCGTGGACGGTAACTTGCACTTTCCAGTACCGTCCATGAACAGGCTCAATCAAACCGAGCCTGCAACATTTTCAATTTTGCCGTGTTGGGTTTTCTTTAGGGATTCTGTATTTATCTATTTTATAGATAGAGGTGCTTATTACATGAACATGGCATAACACATCCTAAAAGAAGCACAATGCAAACTTTATCCATGAAAAGATACAAGCATGTTTTTCTTTATTTCATTGAATTGGTTATGGATAATAAGTTATGTTTATAAAGACAGAAGCATTTTCATTTGTTACACACAAACACGCTTTTGTCTGGTTCTTGTTGCCTGGTCGTGTTAGGGTTTCGTTCATTGAACGCCTCCGTTCCTTTTTGATCTGGTCTGCCATATAATATTAAATAAAACACCTGCTGTTTACTGTTTATAACTAATTAATTGTATACGTGTAACCCTATTGGATTGGTAATAAATCAGCTCTTATACACAAAAACCAAACAAAACAATTAAATGCTTAAAGGCACATTATGTCTCAGAAATGAATTTAATACAGCTTATATGTTTTATAAAAATCAAATAATAATAGTAAAAGAGAATGCTTTATGCTTATTACTTCAAGTAGCACTGAAAATGACATTATTTGTCATAAAGGTAGTAAAATGTAGTATTTAGAATTCTATACACTAACTCTATCACTGTAATTGGACTACTGTCCAGAAATCAGCATATTAAGTAAAATATGTACAGGTATTTGGCCGATGCGAACATTTTTGAAAACTATAAAAGTACACCAAAATTAAAAAGCTTTTGAAAACAAATCAGGCATATTGGGTCTAAAATAAGTTATTTATAACATAGAAAGTACCATACAAGTGCAATTTGGTAGAAAAAGTAAATAATTACCGATGACCGGAATAAAAGTTGTTTATCATACCGTTATATGTCAAAAATATATACCAATATCCTAAAATGACCGTGATGAGTTGCTAGATTATGGTAATAATGAGTTATTTGATATAAAATGAACAAACATTGAATATATCTAACACAGTAATGGAATCGAGTTGTCTCAAAATCAGGACAAATGTTGAAAGGAATAAAAAAACAACAGTCATGTAGATGTTATTAACGTATATATGTAATCAAAGACCATCTAGCTCAATTAAATGTTTGTGAAATGTATACAGTATTTCCTTGAAAACTTTAAATGTTTCTTTTAATCTATTAAAAAATGTTAATTAATTAAATAAAATTAATTAATGTAACGTACCATACAGTATCCTAACATTTTTCAAAATTTTCACTAGTCTTGTACAACAACTTAATATACGCCACAATTATTGTTGGCCTTCCTAAATTGTTTCTATATTCCCGTCACGAAAATGTCATTTATTTTATCAACAGCGTCCATGCTCTAGTAATGAACAAGGTATATTTGTAATACAGGAAGAAGCTTTACAACAAGTAAACATAGTTTTCTTTTCAGGTAGTATAATATATGTTTAAATGGTATTTCTATTGATAGGTATCGTTCAACATTTAAAAGTTATTTAAATTTATCACAGTGAAAACATCAACTAGAATTCGTTATATTTTCATATGATTGTTGAGGACATCAATCGATAGACCTTGATTTTTAAAAGTTTAAGGAACAGATGTGATGTCACCAATATTCAGGCAGTATATTCTTAATTTGATTAGTCTATGCTAAACAGTAGTGAAAATGAAATGAATAGTTTACAGTATATTAGCGGGAAATGAACATACGTTTATGAACAAAAATGTAAATTGAAAGCAAAAAGGAAACAAACATCACACACACACACACACACACACACACACACACACACACACACACACCAATACTTGTAAGGACCCTCCAATGAGGACACATAACTTTTTGCAGTCAATTGAGGACACTCCTTTCTGAATGGTTTTCTTTCAAAATAACTACCCTAAGATCACAAATATATTTTTTACACTATAGTTATAACTTTTAATCAACGATACTGTCATTACAAATAGACTGGAAAAAAGACAGTCTATTGAGGACCCACCCCCACTCAGGTGTGTCTAACCTAATGGGGACATTCTGACAAATGCATCCAATTAAGGACACTGGTCAAAACACATTCTTCTGTGGACGTTGTTAAGTGATAAGTGAACTGGCAAGCTATTGAGGACATAATAACTTCACTATAGGAAAACGTCACGGGATGTAGAAAATCTAAGGTTTTGAAAAAGAGAACATTGATACTTAATTATGAGGTAAATTTTTGTATTATGTTTATATATAACGCACACACGGAGGGTTATAAGCCCTTTTCAAACATAATGTCAGCTTTGTAGACGGGTAGTTTCTTAACAATTGGGTAGTTTCTTAACAATCGTTCTCAATACCCGATACTCGCACCAGTTCTTAACTAATATCCTTCTTAACTACCATTCTTCCAGGT
>NW_026865042.1:0-25777 GCF_026571515.1 Ruditapes philippinarum
ATGGCGATTTAAGTTTTTCTATTAACTCGACGCATCCAGATTTATCACGAAAATGAAATATTATGAAAACATATCAAAATAAAAAAAATGTACTTTTGAATAAGCGCTGAATAGTTTTTGTCTTCAAACGTTAGTCATTTAACATTCTGTCAAAGGAATTAACTTCTATTATAACTGTGCTTCTTTTGCAACGTCTATTTTCATTGTATACTGCACGTTTATAACGTTGCTTTCCATTGGTTAATCGTGAAGTTTATATTATCTATATACACGGCTGTTTTTGATTATTTTGTTACTTATTCGAGTTATTTCTATCTTATTTCTCTACTAAAACATGAATTTGTTATAAAAGATTCTTAACCGGTTATATGACCATTTATAATAATGAAAAATAAATTTCTCGAATTGTGATTGGCTTAAACATTGTAAACTATGTCGTATATGCCGTAAAGAACCGAAGCACGCACAAATTACAATGTATTTCTACACCATAAACGAAAATACTACCTTACATAAAAATATACTCTGTCAAAAATCTTTATAGCTAATTTTATATTAGAAGACAAAAGATAACATACTGTAAGAAGACGGGTCATTCCGCCTTCTAATGTTTTCATCGCTCTATTTTGTCTACGAGTCATTCGGAGAACCTCTAATGGCGGCGGCTTGATGTATATGACAAATGGCTTGATTTCTGCTGATCGCAAAAATTTCAAAGCCTGAAAGTTAAATTCATCCTTTAAATTCTTTTTTTAAAGGAAAAATAAATAAATGAAAATGGAGGATAATATAAAGAATTGAAGCATTGCTATAAGTCGACAACGGATTTTCAAAGAGGCCATCGTTAAAAAATCATGAAATTTCAGTTGCGCTACACACTAATTTTTAAGCGGGTAAGTATGTAGCCATTTTTTAATGATATATTGGTAGTTTTCTTCACTTGTTAAAAGTGGTCTTGAGCTTTTATTTTCTGTTGGAAAAAACAATTCTATATTGTTTCAAACTAAGTAACAACGTATTTCATTAATTTTCTATCGAAAAAAACGTATCATATCACTGTTAAGCCTTCTTCAAAACAGCGTTTCTGGAGGATCTCTATACCCCTTCACCCCCTCCCCTCACATATCAAGGGAGATAATAAATACTATAAATTGAAAATTCACATATGTATAGTCTCCCTTATTAGATGAATAAAATTATTTTTCTTTCTTGACTTCTTCATTATAAAGTTAACAGTAAATGTCCTAACTAAAGACGAGGAGAGTGGCCCACAAATGTGGCAGGGGTGACGAGAAAGGCAACAAGGTTCGTGAAGCCATAGAACGATGGGACGGCCTGAACAGCGGCGCCCTTTGATGGCACAACTAGCTCTTCCTTTTCAGGTGATCATTGACCGGACGACAGTGAACTACTTTCGGTTCAAAACTCATATCTTTGGCTAATATACCTTAAAATTGCATGGAGGTAAATTCTTCAAAATTAACTCTTTAAGGGCATGATAGGTGACATGTCCGGAGACCCTACTCAACAGGGAAGGGTGTTTTTTGGGCCTCAACGGGCGGATGAACCTTCATTATAGCACAGGCTACATACATTGTCTGGAGAGAAGGCACAAAGCGGATCAATGTAACATATGTGTTACATATAAAATCACATATATACTGACCTGTGTATGAGGAGTTAATAAGCAGATTCTTCCGGACTGAATCACTGACCGAATTGACGCATAACTCGTACCGTACAGATTCCCTTTAAATTCACCAAACTCTACAAATCTGGAGAGAGAAAATATAATAATTGGATAATGTCTTTCGGATAATTTCTTTATTTGCTATGCGACTTGAGAGCTCGGTCTAATACTTAGGTTTCGAATGTTCCAGTCATGGGTACACACAGTAATAGATTGTCCTTAGTAAAGAATCTGAAAAGAGTTAAAAATCATATTTTACTGATGCAGGCCTAAAAATGTTTGGTATGAAATGAATGCTTTTTAATGATCAGATATTTCTTTACATTTATATCTTTAATAAATTGTTCATCATTTTTAGTCACTTTTCCTTTTTTTTAAATGTTTTTTTTAATGGCGGAACACTTACGACTTTCATTGATTGATCAGTAAAGCAAGCAAAAAAAATAAATACTTTCATTATTTTTTCTCTTCTTTTTTGCACGAGATTCTCGTGCATGACTTACTTGTGATTGATAATCCCTCGCTCCATCTCCTCGCGAGGCACAAAATGGTACTCCCTCGAATCTTGCTCGTGTTGTTTCCGCTTCCGGCTTGTGTCTTGTTGGAAAAATAAAATAGAAACAAAAGTATTTTTAGTAGAATAACCTCAAACAGCATCGTCCTTACACGTTTGTTTGTTTGTTTCATTTTACGCCTTTTCCCCAACAGTATTTCAGTCATATAGGCGGGTAGTTTCCTAACCATCGTTCCTGGAGAATTACACTAGTACTAGACTACCTTCCTCCGCGCTAAACTACCAAAGCATCTCCCGGGGATCGAATCCATACACGTCAAAGAAGGATAAGTAACATACATTTTTACAGTCACACGTTAAAATATTGTAGTTCAAGATTATAGTTCATTCCATTTGAAAAAAAATTTGCAACATACATTTTGGTCGGAATATAGGTATCGACCTTGTCATTTCAAAAAATGCATAGAGGATAATTAAGTTTTTTTTCTATAAAAACAGGATTTATTTTCATCGAGTGGTATGAAAATAAACATTTCATGAGTAACGGTAGACACGGGAGAAATATGGTAATTTTAATACCACAAGATGATTATAAATCCTGTATTTATAATAAAAACTTGAATTTTCTGTTTATTATATACATTTTTTACATTACAATTTGACAGATTTCCCCTTGAATTTTGTGTATTGGCAGAATTTAGAAAAAAGTAGTCCGGCAAGCATGTTTCATAGCAGTGAAAAATGTTGTTTTTTACAGTGAAAAATAAGTTTTTAACAGTGAAAACACGGAAAATGAAAATATGGATTTATTTTATTTCATCAATTTGTCTCAATATTTCATATAAAAATATACTACATGTATATAGGGCTTATTTTTATATTATCATTAATATCCTGTGGCACAAGCAATGATTTTTACTTTTCAGAAAAACGAAGGTTTGATTTGTAAAATCGGAATGCACAACTTGCAATGAAAGAAGGTTTGATTTGTAAAATCGGAATGCACAACTTTCAACGATTTTACTATTTTAGAAAAGAAGGTTTGATTTGTAAAATCGGAATGCACAACTTTCAACGTTTTAACTATTTCAGAAACGAAGGTTAAATTTGTAAAATCAGAATGCTTACTAACAATGATTTTTTACTATTTCATAAACGAAGGTTTCATTTGTAAAATCGGAATGCACAACTTTCAACGATTTTACTGTTTCAGAAAAGAAGGTTTGATTTGTAAAATCTGAATGCACAACTTTCAATGATTTTACTATTTCAGAAACGAAGGTTTGATTTGTAAAATCGGAATGCACAACTTGCAATGATTGTTTAACTATTTTCAGAAACGAAGGTTTGATTTGTAAAATCGGAATGCACAACTTGCAATGCTTTTTCACTATTTCACAAACGTAGGTTTGATTTGTAAAATCGGTCCTTAAACACAAGCAATGATTTTTACTTTTCAGAAACGAAGGTTTGATTTGTAAAATCGGATTGCACAACTTGCAATGATTTGTTTTACTATTTTCAGAAACGAAGATTTGATTTGTAAAATCTGAATGCACAACTTGCAACGATTTTACTATTTCAGAAACGTAAGTTTGATTTGTAAATTCGGAATGCACATCTTTCATTGATTTTTACTATTTTCAGAAACGAAGGTTTGATTTTTAAAATCGGAATGCTTACTAACAAGGTATTGATTTTACTATTTTCATAAACGTAGGTTTGATTTGTAAAATCGGAATGCTTACTAACAATAATTTTACTATTTCAGAAACGTAGGTTTGATTTGTAAAATCGGAATGCTTACTAACAAGGTACAACTTCCTCGAAAGTATCCGGGGCATACGTCATCACGCGTCTCTTTAATTCATTTCTTCCAGCTCCGGGTGGACCTGCTCACAAATATAATACACAAAATGACTGGTACCTACTTGACAACATATACATGAGCCGCGTCATGACAAAACCAACATAATGGGTTTGCGACCAGCATGGATCCAGACCAGCCTGCGCATCTGCGCAGTCTGATCAGGATCCATGCTGTTCGCTTACCAACTCTATTACAAGTGGAGAAACTGACAGCGAACAGCATGGATCCTGATCAGACTGCGCGGATGCGCAGGCTGGTCTGGATCCATGCTGGTCGCAAACGCACTATGTTGGTTTTGTCGTGACGCGGCTCATAAATACTTGTCATATATTTGTTATTTTATATAGTACAAAATACATTTGATTTAAACATATTTATTCATCAAAACATTTAACAAGTGAACAATATTTACAAAGTACATTTTGGGATTGTGCAGAAAGCTATATAGCTCATGAGTGTCCTCTCCCATTTGTTTATCTATTATCATATTTTTGTGTTTGTTTGTGTGTTGTTTTTTGTGGTGGGGAATAGGTCATATGATTGTGCATGTATTTTAAAGACACAAAACTTCATAAAAACCATCGTGTCATGGGCTACAATAATGTACCGAAAAATTTTCTGCATGCTTATAATTATATCAAACTCCCTACCTATAAGAACTACTGGACGGAATCTGTCGTGTGGGGGTTGGAAAAGCTCCACCTCTTCGTATGTTGGGATATCTTCAATGTCGTATTCTGAAAAAGAAAATCAACGTTGTTTTTTCTTCAAATACATGTATAAATTTTATCATTTTTATCATTTTTAGCAGCATATGCAAACATTATAAACTTTCATTGATTTTTGCCTTTTTATTTATTCACTATTACTTTTGCATTAAAGTGGATTGGTTTACAGTGGGCATATTTTCTGTAAGTATTACATATATAGATAAAACCAGTAGAAATGTTTGTAGATATTAAATATATTTTGTAATGAAATCATGTAGAGGTAGATATCAAAGATATTATTAAAAGAAATTATGTAGAGGTTGATATTAAAGATATTATGTAAAGAAATCATCTAGAGGTAGATATCAAAGATATTATTAAAAGAAATTATGTAGAGGTTGATATTAAAGATATTATGTAAAGAAATCATGTAGAGGTACATATGAAAGATATTATGTAAAGAAATTATGTAGAGGTAGACATTTAAGATATTATGTAAAGAAATCATATAGAGGTAGATATCAAAGATATTATTAAAAGAAATTATGTAGAGGTTGATATTAAAGATATCATGTAAAGAAATCATGTAAAATATTATGTAAAGAAATCATGTAAAGGTAGATATTAAGGATATTATGTAAAGAAATCATGTAGAGGTACATATTAAAGATATTATGTACAGAAATCATGTAGAGGTAGATATTAGATATATTATGTAAAGAAATCATGGAGAGATGATATTAAATATATTATTAAAAATGCGTTAAAATTATATAATGTTAAGAAACCATTAGGGGCTAGATAGTATAGATATTATGTAAAGGAGTCATGTAGAGGTAGATGATAAAGTATTATGTAATTGTATCGTGTTGAGATTGTAATTTAAGATATAATGTAAAGAAATCACATCGAGGTTGATATCAAATATATATTTGTAGATAAATCATGTAGAGGTTGATGTTAAAGATATTATGTAAAGAAATCATGTAGAGGTTGATATTAAAATATCATGTAAAGAAATCATGTAGAGATAGATATTCAAAATATTATAATATAAATAAATCATGTAGAGGTATATATTAAAGGTATTACATAAAGAAATCATGTAAAGGTATCTTATCGAGGCTGATATTAAAGATATTATGTAAAAAAATAATGTAAACGTAGATATTAAAGATATTATTTAAAGAAATTATGTAGAGGTTGATATTAAATATATATTTGTAAATAAATTATGTAGAATAAAGATATCGTGTAAAGAAATCATGTAGAAGTAAATATTAAATAAATTTTGTAAAGAAATCATGTAGAGGTACATATTATATGTAGATATACATATTAAAGATATTATGTAAAGAAATCATGTAGAGGTAGATGATACCTCTACGGTAGATCTCAGGTGTACCTCCACTGTGCTGCGCCTGATACATCGTTTTCTTTATTCTTCGGGATCGAGGTACTTTAGGGCTTATTCGACACGGACTTGTTCCACCTAATAAAAAAATAAAAAATGAAATTTAGACAAGAACCAATATGCATGCAATTTCGATCATAAGTTTTCAAATTTTGAGTATCTAGGATTTTAGTTTACAAAATACGGCGGATTTTTAACTTTACGGCTAGTTCGACACGGACTTGTTCCACCTAATATAAAATAAAAAATCAAATCTAGACAAAAACAATATGAAATTTCGATCGTAAGTTTTTCAAAATTTGGTAACTAGAATTTTAGTTTACAGAACACGCTGAATTTTAAACAAGAAAATGCTTACTAATTAACGAAAGTCGTAATTATTTTGCCTCATGAATCGGCAAATAACAAAGACTTACGAGAAGAGCGCCCTGTACAGTCACGTAAATCTTCGTCGCTATGGTAACGCTTCATCATTTCAGTCCTAAAATATGCAATAAAACGTTGTCAATAAATGATTCAAATGTATACAAACTCAAAAAATGAAACGACTGTTATGTATTCTTAAAGGCCCGTAAAGCTGCAAAAATGCTATCATTATCACACTCTTAAAGGTGTGTTCCAAACAGGCACTAAATGTCCATAAGCTTGAGCCATTTGTAATCATTTCCGCTTTGATGCATAAGTAACATCACATTAAGCTTCAATCCCTACTAGTTGGTTTCCTTAATTAGTTTTTTAAGTATCTCAATTAAGTTCAAACCTTTCTTGAAGCTGCCTCGCAGGTATGAGTCCGGTTTTACCAGTTAGCTCCCCCTCCTTTCGTGCTTGCCACCACCAGGGGTCGTCTTGACTCACAATGTGCAAGACCTCCCCTCGACAAAAGTTCAACCCAGCATCGGGACATGGATTCAACACGTCATTTATTGGATTATAATCAAAGAATGCTCGCACTCTCATCTCAAAATATAAATAAATAACATATAATGATTACAAAATGTCAACTAGAACTTGTTTTAAATCCAAATTAACGAAAAGTATATTAGTATGCTATAATTTAAATTCTCCATTACAGCAGTTTGCAGGTGAGCGATGACATAGGATCCTACCATTTTACATTATCCGCTTAAAATCTTAGATATTGTGGAAAATGATTTCTTTATTTGATTTATATCATATAAGTTTGATGATTATGAATTCTTATGAACCAATAAAAACCGATTAATGTTGGATATTAAACCCAAAACCGCGTTCTTGTATCGGTAATAACTATTTTTAGTAAATTTATGTCACGTGGGATGGTGTTTTCCCCTTTGACATCATTATTTGAGAAAATACCAAATATGGCGGCTCGCATACATGTTCATTATTGATTGATAAAAATTAATTACAAAAAATACCTTGACCTCTAATCTTACCTTACTTTCTCTGAGTGTGACAAGCCTACTAGCCCCTGAGACAATTTTCATTGAGATCGAACCAGTCATCTTGCCCTGAATATCCAAAAACAAACAAAAATATTTCATGGCAAGAACATAACTTTACTGGTAAGTTCAAGAATAATCCCTAAAGGTTTTACCATATTTTCTTTGGTAAAATTTTTCATTTTTTTTGCACTGCACATTAAGGTGTTTTGAATTTCAAGTTAGCCTTGGTTGCTTAAAATTAATCACTCGACCTTTGTGGTTGCAGTTTCCGTAAATGTATTTTCTCATAAAGATGGACCATCTCAAGTTGTACTTCTTTTTTAAAGTGTCCTTAATTAAAAAAAATATGTTCAAATGAAATCATTTTTTATTTCAGTTTTCTCTGATAATGTCTTTAATTAATATTCTGTTTCATAACTTACATTTTTATACACGGGATATATACTGAAAGTTATTAACTTTGTTTATCCAGAGTGAAATAATGATATCATATAAATGTCTGCTATCATGTACATGCATTTAATATTGAACTGACAGATGCTTTCTAATATTACGGACAATAACTTAATATTTCCTCCAATATGCTGATTTCTAACCTCTTAGTCGTGTTTGGTATATGGATAAAGCATGCCTTTTTGGTTTATATTTTAACATCTCTTTTAAAAGCTATAAAAATATAAAGTTTCGGGGTTCAAATTTAAATTTATTTTCCCACTTTTCCCAGCAAAAACCAATATCGTCTCGAAGAAATAACACACATGGCATACGTGCCCTTTTCAGAGAAAATAGGGGTTTTAAAAAATTAATCTCCAAAAAAAGGCCAATTTTTAAAAAAAATTAAAAAATGAGGAGAAAATCTGACTTCACGCCTTTAAAAAAAAATTTGTTTTTTTGGCATTTTCAAGAACATTTATTTTGTTTTAAAATTTTAATTAAAAAATTTTTTAAAGCACAATATAAATTTTAAGGGTTTTTACGATTTAAATTTAACCCAAATTTTTTACATTTATGAAAATTTAAGTTTGTGTTTTTTCCCTCAATTAGATTACAATAATCAGTTTTAAAAAAGCAATTTCTACAGGAAGATGGTTGGGAAAAATGATATAAGAAATAATGGTATCTTTATTTAAACCAGGCCAGCATGTGGAACTGGTTTTAGTTAATGCACAAAGTTCCTCACGTGGCAATAGAATCATATTAAATAATTATAATTTTTATAACAATCAAAAGTGAAGACATTTTATACGCGCATAAACATGTTAAAACGAGACACCTTTTTAGTCGGAACACCGCGACTTTAATACATAACTGTGTTAAATATCGTCGAAAAGTTACTATCAAATTTAACTGTTTACAGTTGCTCTCTGACATGTGTTTTTTTTTACTCAAATGTATAGCTGGATTTCAATCAAACAGAGTCTGCAATTCTTATATTGTTATAATATATATAACAATTGATATTTCCATTGCATCCGAGGGATCACTCTTTTTTTCAAGATTTTTTTCCAGTGCCTGCAGTGCTTTGATTTAGAACAGAAAATCCTACCATTCGAATTCAAGTATATTTTGTATACAAAACATAGATGGTAAAACTCACCAGCATTTGTACAACTTCATCCGGTGTCTTATCTCGGACACTATTACCAGCAACTTCTAAAATCTCATCACCAATATGTAACAACCCTAAAATATAAAATATCATAAAGAACTTTATACTTTTAACCCTTCTTACTCCCACATTAGTACAATATTAGTATACTCAATATTATTGCATTAAGTTTGAAAAAAAGAAACTTGAAGGTTTATAACAAATAATTTCCCTAACTTAAACCTCCACTAAACGACAACCTGCTTGTTTTTTAATAAATTATGGACATTGAAAAGATTTTTGATGTTTATACATATGTATTTCTATTTTATATGGACAAAATAAAAGCTATGGAACGCCACATGCAACTTTTTTCTATAATTCTGTTTTCAAAGGCCTAAATCGGTTAAGACAAAGTAACAAACCACTTCTATCAGCTGCCCCGCCGACCATGATTCTTGCTATTTGTAAAGAACCCGTCTCGTCGTTGTATTGTAAAGTTGCACCCTGGGAAGAAGAAAAACGAATATCTGGGTTAAATAATTATTGAAAGGAGAGATGACTCTGTGGTTGGGAGAATAGCTGTATGCCGATCAAGATAACTTGGAAGGTGATTTTTGAGGATGTTTAATTGTTTTAAAGATCCTGAAACACAATTTTTTTATGGTTTTATATCTTAAATATAATGCTCAAATGGAGATTGGTCAATATTGCCAGTTCCAAAAAGCATTATTGTAAAGATATATCCGAATTTACATTTCATGTTAATATACGGAGGTAATTAGAAATTTATTTTCTATTAAGTCTAAGTCAATTTTTTCAATAAGAAATGAATGCATATATTTAAATGATTACATATAACGTGGACAAATATTTGAAGTACATAATTATTTTACATATTCTTCGATATTTAAAAACTGTTTTAGAAGCATATATATAAAATTTCACTTAAGTGTGGTAACAAACTTAATAACATACAGGATCTCAAGTTGTAATAAAAATACGGAGGTGAATAAAATGATAGATTCGTTCAGCTAACAATTAAAATGAAAATTTCTCGTCTGCTGCGAACAGTAATTAAAATTTCTGCTGCTAATTGTTATAATAAACATACACTTTTTAGAACTGTTGCACAAAAGTAAATTTCCACGTCATAGCATACGCTCAGTCGTCAATTCGAAAAATAATGTCTAATTACTAAATGACCAAGTAAATGTGAATGTAACTTTGCAATATTTCCTTTACAAAAGAATGATATGCTTTTGAAAAAAGAAGGAAACCGGATATTGAATACTCACAAGTGGTTCGCTTGTTTTTATAAACTGTATTACAGTAACATGTTCGGTTTGTTCGTCTCCATTATGCGCATCAAAGTCTTCACTTAGCTGTGGACTAAAGTCACGTGATGCTATTTTGTCATGGCAGTAAAGCAACGCCTGAAATGACGTAATTGATCACGTGATAGAAAACGTCCGTAAGATTTGTATTTGTTTGAAAGTCTTGTCAAAATAAGTTTAAAAATGGAAGCATATCTTCGTAATGAATCTCACAATTAAATAGGGAAAATAAAAATATATATAATTTATATAAATATATATAATATAAATATATATATATATATAATTCGTTCGCACCACCATCTCTTGAACAGGAAACAATAAGAATTTTACATTTCATCAAGAATTTTATTCCGTGTTTCTGAATGATCTAGTTGTTACATGACATGTTAACGCTTATCTAGGAATGAAGAAGGAAGGCAGAGACAGACTCAATTAGTCACAGGGGAATCAAATCATGACACTGTACAAAGACACTAATAATGAATTAAGGAGAAACAAGCCGACAATATTGATCACCTTCTTCGTGCAAGAAGTACTTCTCGTGAAAAAAAGGTTAAGAGAGATGCGTGGAAATGAAAAATAAAGATCCATAGAGGAGCACCACACTAAATACCGTATTCCGGTATAAACCGGACTAGGCGATCAAATGATTAAATGCTAAAATCACACCTTTTCATCCGCCGAAATGCACTTTAAGATATCTTACTCATCTCTTCACACCGATTTATAAACTATAATAAATGAAACATGTAAAAATCCAAGAAAAAAAGCGATATTTTTCTACTTTGTGATCATGATTTCTGCCAGCGTTTAGAGGTACTGCTCCAACACTGTAGTGAGTTAAATTCAAAACTCCGTTCATTAACATTTACCCAAAATACATGTATTCTTACTTATTCTTACATCCTTTTTCTTACTACTAAGCAAAAAATGCACACATACGTACTGGCATTTAAACCCTAACTGCTGATGTTTGACCTGTGCAGGCATTAAAAAACTAATGTGTACACCTAAATTTACAATTTTACGCATAGGTCACTGGCGTATTTGAACAATGGTTACCTGAAAGTTTGGTTTGGAAAGAATCTGTAGTAACTCTGTGACATGTATATCATGTCCACATGCTCTTATGTTGCCATAGACCTGCAATAAATAATAAAAAGGAAACCGGGAACCAACACAAATTAGTGCATGTATTTTATCACTCGTACTATTGGAGAATATGCACAGTGTAACCTTTGCAGAGCAACACCCCTTTTGGAGACAAAAGTTTTTGGTTGTTATTGCAACTGGTAAGATTCTAAATAGGTTTTATATCTTATTTTTTTATTAATTAATTTATTTTTTATTTTCATTTATTTATTTTATTTATACAACTTATCACATACCCATGCCGATGTTACGACTCTGTCAAAATGGTATTGAACGGCCGTGCATACATTTTTACCTAGGGTATGTGATAATAAAATATTGTGTTCGTGTAGGTTCATTACTGAGGCTCACCTAATATCATTTTATTCAACTCGTTCAAGAAATTCAGTATTGAACCTACACTCATTCAATATCCTCTGTGTGACGTCATCATACTCACGGTTGCAGCTATGGAGACAACTGCTCTAGTTAGAGGACTCAATCTTCTACATTCCACCATGTATAGTTTTCTAAAAATCTGTTGAAAAGATATTGAGATTATTACAATGGCTAGAAAAGATAACGTATACATGTACATTTATTTGAAATAAATATAAAGCTGTTAAATAGTATTTGCATTTCTTAGCTCCAGCAGGTGAGATGGTTTTAATATCTGGTATTGGTTTAAGTTTGTGACACCCGAGGTTAGCCAAAAGCATTTGTTTCCTGTTTCGGCGCCATATGACCTTAATTGTGTCGATTAGCCGTAAAACTAAACAAAACAAACAAGCTTTGAAAATTAATGTATAGACGAAACAAGTAAGAGCATCCGCAGACAAGAAATATCTTGATACGAATTCTAAAATACAAGCGCAACCCGCGAACCAAAGCAAATTTTGAAAATATTTGAAAACACTACCAACTTTACCTAGGGTTTTCTTCATTAGTGATTGCGTACAATTTTACATTTGCGTAGTATTTTTAAAAACAATAACACAAAAAAATCATGGGTTTTCTTCGTAAGTGTCTGCGTACAGTTTTAAATTTGTGTTGTATTTCAAAAACAATAACACAAATATCATAGCTTGTCTTCATAAGTAATTGCGTACAGTTGTGCTGTATTTTGATTCAGAAACAATAACACAAATATCATGGGTTTTCTTCATAAGGCTTTGCTTACAACTTTACATTTGTCTTGTAATTTAAAAGCAATACATGTAACACAAATATCATGTTTTTTTCTTCATACATGTCATACTTGTTTGCGTAGATTTTTACAGTTTGGTTGTACATTTGTATTTCGGTTTGAAAACATTATCCCCCCCCCCCAAAAAAAACAAAAAAAAAAACAACGGGGTACCTTCATAAGTGTCTGAGTATCGTGGGATCGGAAGAATTTCCTCAGAAATACTATATGTTCGTCTGGAGCACTATAGTCAGAATGTAAAATTGGAAGACTGCTCACTATCTTGTTGGCATCTGTAAATATTTAAATATTGTACCGATTTATTGTTCGTGTAAGATCGGTATTCTCCGACATTCTCCGGCATATTTTTTAAATTACATAAAAGTAGTATAGGGGTCTCTTTGGCATCACGACTGCGCATGCGCGACGCCATATTGGATTCTATATTTAGAATGACATCATCGTTCTATTTTTAGAATGTGATCATTCGTCTATTTTTAGAAATCTATTTTTAATCTCCCGGAAGTATACGGAGCTGACTCGTATACACGATCTTAGGGCTTGAATCGCGGACATTGTAGGTCAGGTCCTCGGCCCTAGACGGAGAGATAATTACCATTATGACAGATAAAAGAAATGTTTGTAAATAGATACGTACTTAACATTTTAATTTATAAAAAAATAGTTTTTTAATAGGTTCAAAATAATATTGATACAAATATAACTCGTTTACTTACCTACATTTAGTAAGGAAATGACTGTCATAGCGTAACGTTCTTGTAGACTGCGCATGATCTATTTTTAGTCGCGGTATTTCACAACCACCAGGAGCTATTTCATCAGCCCCACGCGGGTGTCAATGAAAGAAAAAGGCATTAAGTACAGTCGCCGCTCAGTCTAGATTTACAATACCTAGCGGCACTATGTTGAACAAAAACCCTTTTATCCTTCGTTACTAAATATAACTTTTTATTAATCACAAAAGAATTTATTATCCTTTCAAACGCAGCGACCGTCAAGTACAGTCGCCACTTAGTCTAGATTTACAATACCTAGCGGAACTATGTTGAACAAAAACCCTTTATCCTTCGTTACTAAATATAGCTTTTCATTAATCACAAAAGATTAATAGAATTGACGGACCTTTTCTGTTACGGTTGATAAACCGGAGGGGATGAATTAATTGAAATATGGACCAATGAAGATGGTTTATTTTTACAACGCATCAATGATAGACCTGACAGAATGCTTCAAAATAAACCCTAGGTTCTCGATTCGATTTTTAGCCGTTCTCGAGTTATGGCCAATTAGCGATTTTTAAACCAATTTTTCAAAGTTCATAAAACCCTTAGATTTATATGCCGTTTGAAAGATCTCTGCGAGTAGATACAGAAAATGTATTATTATATGGATCTATCTTTTACTGTTTCTGAGATAGGAGAGTTTCAATATGGCAGACAAAATCACTCATGCGGAAAAACGCGCATAACTTTTTCGTTTATGAACGAAACATAGTCGTGTTTGGTATCAAATTGAAGGTCTTGACGAGTACATTCTGACGCTGGCGATAGTAAAGTTCATACTGGAAGTCAAAATCACTCATGCGTAAAAAATATATATTTTGGTTACTAGAGCAACCGAATCCGATATGATTTTTAATTGTTGACTACCAATTGAAAGAACAGTTCATTACCTTTAATGTACACCCCATTGTCGATTCGATTTTCAGCCGTTTTTGAGTTATGACGCAAGAGCGATTTTAAACCCTAAATTGCGAAAGTCAATAAAAACGTTACAACTGTTTTCCAATCGATTCGTCTCGTCGCGCTGATAAAGAAAATATATAGTTTTATGGGTTTATCTTTTACCGTTTTTGTGTAATTCGAGTTTAAAGTCACCGGAAGTGACGTCACAGAAATTTCAAAATCGATTTCTTCGTTATTACTTGACCGAATATATACGTGTTTGGTATCGTTGGAAAGCATTTTACCACACCTGTTACCTGACGCTATTTAAAAAGCCATTGGACCGGAACTGAAATCACTGAAGCGTAAAAACGTGTTTTCTGTACCACGCCTGGACCGATCTTAGGCGTGTTTGGTATCAAATGAAACGTCTTAAGCCGCTCTTTATGAATACGGACTAAAATCGAAATTAAAATCACTCATGCGTAAAAATCATTAAAATAACTAAAATAAGCTTACCCCCAGTCTTTACTCCTTGCCTATCAAACTATTTATGACAAGTTACTATAGCCTATCGTTAAACGGTCCAGTTACGACAGGTTTAAACCGGTATTGCTATTTTTGATTAGCCAATGAAATTGAAGAACGGTGACGTTTAAAAATAGACAGCCTCGTTTTGAACCCACTCTTTTTCATTAACCAATCAAAATGGAGAACGATGACGTTTAAAAATAGACAGCCTCGTTTTGAACCCACTCTTTTTCATTAACCAATGAAAAGTGGAGAAGGATAACTGGATAAATTTTGACATAAAAAACGCCTTTTTTTGTCTTTTATGCAACACTTTACGATATCGATTTTCAAGATATTTGTTTCATTTGATAGACCTTACCAAATGCTTCAAAATAAACCCTAGGTTCTCGATTCGATTTTAAGCCGTTCTCGAGTTATGGCCCTTTAGCGATTTTTAAACCAATTTTTTAAAGTCCATAAAACCGTGAAATGTATATACCGTTTGAAAGATCTCTACGAGTAGATACAGAAAATGTATTATTATATGGATCTATCTCTTACCGTTTCTGAGATAGGAGAGTTTGAATATGGCAGACAAAATCACTCATGCGGAAAAACGCGCATAACTTTTTCGGTTATGAACGAAAAACATAGTCTTGTTTGGTATCAAATTGAAGGTCTTGACGAGTACATTTTACTTACGTGATCAAACCGGATGTTAAGTCACTCGTGCGTGAAATTCATTTATTCTCCCCAACCAACGGACCGATCTTATCAATACCTGTATCGAACGAAAGGTATTACTCACTAAATTCAGAAAATGTATATTTTTGTATCGCTGACTCGGATAGGACACGAGATATGAAGTAAAATCACTCAAGCGTAAAATGTTTATTTACGCCTTTATTAGTCAATATAACCCGGTCATGTTTGGTATCGTACGAAATGTTTTAAGGCGCTCTTTATGAATACGGACTAAAAATCACTAGTGCATAAACGCTCTATTTCTATTAAACATTCTTCATTGAAAATACTGTACTCGAAATATAAACTCAACTTACTGCGTAATGATGTTTACTCTTTGACGTCCAATCACCAAATGACTGAGGTCACCAGTGCGATACATCATACGCATGCGCTGATCTAAATTTAGAAATGACATTGTCCAATCTAACAGCAGTTGGTCTTTTCTTACGGACTGAATGTAACCAATCAAACAGAAGATTTATTTGACCAATGATTTTGGTCACGTGACTATTTATAACATAAATCGATGAATAATGTCATGCCAAAAATAGCAGCCAATCAGATTTAAATACGTGTGTATAAAAAAAGAATGTTTTTCTGCGTATATTTTATTACTGGAAACAGGATTTGTCTTCTATTTATCTCCTGCTCCTTCACCACCACCACCACCACCACCACGGCGGCGGCGGCGGCGACGGCGGCGGCGGCGGTGGTGGCGCTGGTGGTGGTGGTGGTGGTGGTGGTGGTGGTGGTGGTGAAGGAGCAGGAGATAAATAGAAGACAAATCCTGTTTCCAGTAATAAAATATACGCAGAAAAACATTCTTTTTTTATACACACGTATTTAAATCTGATTGGCTGCTATTTTTGGCATGACATTATTCATCGATTTATGTTATAAATAGTCACGTGACCAAAATCATTGGTCAAATAAATCTTCTGTTTGATTGGTTACATTCAGTCCGTAAGAAAAGACCAACTGCTGTTAGATTGGACAATGTCATTTCTAAATTTAGATCAGCGCATGCGTATGATGTATCGCACTGGTGACCTCAGTCATTTGGTGATTGGACGTCAAAGAGTAAACATCATTACGCAGTAAGTTGAGTTTATATTTCGAGTACAGTATTTTCAATGAAGAATGTTTAATAGAAATAGAGCGTTTATGCACTAGTGATTTTTAGTCCGTATTCATAAAGAGCGCCTTAAAACATTTCGTACGATACCAAACATGACCGGGTTATATTGACTAATAAAGGCGTAAATAAACATTTTACGCTTGAGTGATTTTACTTCATATCTCGTGTCCTATCCGAGTCAGCGATACAAAAATATACATTTTCTGAATTTAGTGAGTAATACCTTTCGTTCGATACAGGTATTGATAAGATCGGTCCGTTGGTTGGGGAGAATAAATGAATTTCACGCACGAGTGACTTAACATCCGGTTTGATCACGTAAGTAAAATGTACTCGTCAAGACCTTCAATTTGATACCAAACAAGACTATGTTTCGTTCATAAACGAAAAAGTTATGAGCGTTTTCCCGCATGAGTCCTTTTGTCTGCCATATTCAAACTCTCCTATCTCAGAAACGGTAAGAGATAGATCCATATAATAATACATTTTCTGTATCTGCTCGCAAAGATCTTTCAAACGGCATATACATTTCACGGTTTTATGGACTTTGAAAATTGGTTTAAAAATCGCTAAAGGGCCATAACTCGAGAACGGCTTAAAATCGAATCGAGAACCTAGGGTTTATTTTGAAGCATTTGGTAAGGTCTATCAAATGAAACAAATATCTTGAAAATCGATATCGTAAAGTGTTGCATAAAAGACAAAAAGGCGTTTTTTATGTCAAAATTTATCCAGTCATTCTTCTCCACTTTTCATTGGTTAATGAAAAAGAGTGGGTTCAAAACGAGGCTGTCTATTTTTAAAACGTCATCGTTCTCCATTTTGATTGGTTAATGAAAAAGAGTGGGTTCAAAACGAGGCTGTCTATTTTTAAACGTCACCGTTCTTCAATTTCATTGGCTAATCAAAAATAGCAATACCGGTTTAAACCTGTCGTAACTGGACCGTTTAACGATAGGCTATAGTAACTTGTCATAAATAGTTTGATAGGCAAGGAGTAAAGACTGGGGGTAAGCTTATTTTAGTTATTTTAATGATTTTTACGCATGAGTGATTTTAATTTCGATTTTAGTCCGTATTCATAAAGAGCGGCTTAAGACGTTTCATTTGATACGAAACACGCCTAAGATCGGTCCAGGCGTGGTACAGAAAACACGTTTTTACGCTTCAGTGATTTCAGTTCCGGTCCAATGGCTTTTTAAATAGCGTCAGGTAACAGGTGTGGTAAAATGCTTTCCAACGATACCAAACACGTATATATTCGGTCAAGTAATAACGAAGAAATCGATTTTGAAATTTCTGTGACGTCACTTCCCATGACTTTAAACTCGAATTACACAA
This sequence comes from Ruditapes philippinarum, assembly GCF_026571515.1. Taxonomy (NCBI): domain Eukaryota; kingdom Metazoa; phylum Mollusca; class Bivalvia; order Venerida; family Veneridae; genus Ruditapes; species Ruditapes philippinarum. The sequence continues at coordinate 18,292 of NW_026865042.1, forward strand.
AAACGGTAAAAGATAAACCCATAAAACTATATATTTTCTTTATCAGCGCGACGAGACGAATCGATTGGAAAACAGTTGTAACGTTTTTATTGACTTTCGCAATTTAGGGTTTAAAATCGCTCTTGCGTCATAACTCAAAAACGGCTGAAAATCGAATCGACAATGGGGTGTACATTAAAGGTAATGAACTGTTCTTTCAATTGGTAGTCAACAATTAAAAATCATATCGGATTCGGTTGCTCTAGTAACCAAAATATATATTTTTTACGCATGAGTGATTTTGACTTCCAGTATGAACTTTACTATCGCCAGCGTCAGAATGTACTCGTCAAGACCTTCAATTTGATACCAAACACGACTATGTTTCGTTCATAAACGAAAAAGTTATGCGCGTTTTTCCGCATGAGTGATTTTGTCTGCCATATCCAAACTCTCCTATCTCAGAAATAGTAAGAGATAGATCCATATAATAATACATTTTCTGTATCTACTCGCAGAGATCTTTCAAACAACATATAAATCTAAGGGTTTTATGAACTTTGAAAAATTGGTTTAAAAATCGCTAATTGGCCATAACTCGAGAACGGCTAAAAATCGAATCGAGAACCTAGGGTTTATTTTGAAGCATTCTGTCAGGTCTATCATTGATGCGTTGTAAAAATAAACCATCTTCATTGGTCCATATTTCAATTAATTCATCCCCTCCGGTTTATCAACCGTAACAGAAAAGGTCCGTCAATTCTATTAATCTTTTGTGATTAATGAAAAGCTATATTTAGTAACGAAGGATAAAGGGTTTTTGTTCAACATAGTTCCGCTAGGTATTGTAAATCTAGACTAAGTGGCGACTGTACTTGACGGTCGCTGCGTTTGAAAGGATAATAGATTCTTTTGTGATTAATAAAAAGTTATATTTAGTAACGAAGGATAAAAGGGTTTTTGTTCAACATAGTGCCGCTAGGTATTGTGAATCTAGACTGAGCGGCGACTGTACTTAATGCCTTTTTCTTTCATTGACACCCGCGTGGGGCTGATGAAATAGCTCCTGGTGGTTGTGAAATACCGCGACTAAAAATAGATCATGCGCAGTCTACAAGAACGTTACGCTATGACAGTCATTTCCTTACTAAATGTAGGTAAGTAAACGAGTTATATTTGTATCAATATTATTTTGAACCTATTAAAAAACTATTTTTTTATAAATTAAAATGTTAAGTACGTATCTATTTACAAACATTTCTTTTATCTGTCATAATGGTAATTATCTCTCCGTCTAGGGCCGAGGACCTGACCCTCAATGTCCGCAATTCAAGCCCTAAGATCGTGTATACGAGTCAGCTCCGTATACTTCCGGGAGATTAAAAATAGATTTCTAAAAATAGACGAATGATCACATTCTAAGAATAGAACGATGATGTCATTCTAAATATAGAATCCAATATGGCGTCGCGCATGCGCAGTCGTGATGCCAAAGAGACCCCTATACTACTCATAAATTCCGTAAGAATTGGTCAATATGATATATTTTATTCTGAAATAAATATCAAAGGTTTAAATCCCGACAGAGACTTTGGATTCTTTCATGTGATGAAGCTATCCTGCTAGCTTACGGAACATCGGTGGTTCTTAGGTGCCCGTCTGTGCCTGAAATAATGCACGGATGGGCACCTGAGGTCTTCCTCCACAAGTAAAACTGGAAAGTCGACTAGACTGTGTTCGTGCGACGTGAAAACCATCCCAACAGAATAATACCATCTAATACATTAAGTGATATAGGGTACAGCAATGTAAAATTCACTAATGAATAATTTCATTAATTTTTATTACTTTTTATTACTTCTTCCACATTTATTTATTTATTTATTTTACTGATTATATCGGAATATTATTTCAGGAAACAAGGAAGCAACATACGGGCAACTTAGTGTGAACAATATTTCACAGACGACACTTGAGACACACCATCAAAGAATAGAATAGGGGGAATCAAACACAAACGGTGTTATCATAAAATATTGCATGTCAGAAAGTAAGACAGCATTAATGTTTTAGGACCACATAACCCGACAGCTGTCTTGGAGAAAAACACTCTAGAAACTGTAAATCACATAAGCTGGTTGTGATCAGGCACGAACAATCGCTTAATCAAGCTCCTAGACGTCTAGACACGTGTGATATTAACACAAATCCTGGCGGAGTGCGGACCAGACTGTGCACTCTGTTCAAATGCGTGAATCAGACGATGAAACAGCTGGAATAAATGATGATCAGAGGCCAATATAGCACAGATGCAGACGGCCTGTATCAGCAGACGGCCAGAAATATATATGGTTATTATCCGACAGACAGCAATATATCAGGAAGCAAAAGAGAAGTTTATGTCAACGAAGATATAGAAATTATCTTATGTTATCAGTTAATCATAAAATCAATGAAAGGTGAACGAACATTTTGCCCACTTTACGATACATTTATAAGGTAGGGTTTTAGTTATGTGGAAAATGTCTCTTAAATATACTACGCTTGCTTGTCCTTACTGAGGTTTTTAAATTCAAAAAGGCGGTCGCGTCCAGTTTGTTACGTCATTTCCGTTTAACTAACTTTAACTTACTCTGTTACATACCTGGATCAATATACTGCTGTGTTTTCAATGAGAGGGTGACAGGCATTGTGGGAGGTCACGTGACACATCATGGAGGGCAGCTAGCGTTCCTCGAACAGCTGAATCTCCCACTACCTTAAAATATACAAGGTTAGCTTTTAAAAAAGCTAGTAGCGACTCGCTTCGTAATTTTTTTCTAGGGGTGCGTTTAAATGTAAAAATGACAGTTCTAGCTGAAGAAACTTGAGCGAACATCAAAATAAAAGTGACATAAAGTTATGGAAGCCAGTTCTCTCAGTTTAACAAAGAGGAATATGAGTATATATGAAGATGCATGTAAACAGATAGAATGAAGTCCCTATGTCTATGCACATTTACTGTATGGCCTGTTGACCTTGACCAAATAAATGTTAGATAGGTAGAATTCATAAAGATGTCTCTTTATACGAAGTTAAGTTGTAATATGTTATTGGCGACGCCGGTCAGCGGCGTCGTCTCTAATGGAATGCTTTTTATTTTGGCCTATGGAAGGAGCTGTTATTATTAGCAGTCAATGTCATGTTGTGTTAATTAGTTTTATTTTGATTCGTAAAAATCAAGTAAACAACTATGTTGTTATATTTGTATTTAATAACTTTATGTAAAAAGCATGTGCATTGTGATATTATTTTCACGAAATTGCAAGCTCAATTTAACAGCTTGTCCCTTAGTTTTATTAACAATACTAAAACCCGTATTTCGAATATCGTTGTGGTCTACATTGATGCCGTATCCATTCATTCATTCATTTATATATTTTCAAAATTTTCTTACAAGAAGAAAGTTCACCTGCAAATGAGTATTATGATAGGTAATGAACTGTTGTAAACGATTATCCTATTGATTTTATTCAAATTACGTTTATCTGTTGTACAGAATGGTTGTTTTTTACCAGCATCCGGATGTTGAAAGCTATCCGATTTTCTGCAATTACTGCTTATGGCCATTTTTTTATGAATACTTCACCACTAATTTGCATGGCTTAATAAAACTGAGCCTGCAACATTTCATTTTTGCTGTTTATGGTGTTCTTTTGGGTTTCATGTTTTCTCTATTTTAAGGGGAAGTAACTCATGTTTACTAAATTATTTGTTCTTTTCCGTCTATCTTAGGTATTACTTACTATTTTTGTTGTATAAAATGTGCCAGTTGTAAGGTCATCAAAAGCATAGAGGCCCTGATGAGTGAATATTGATAGATTTTTTTTACTGGCTTTAAGTGAATATTGATAGATTTTTTTACTGGCTTTATATACCTAAGACCAGGATTTTTCTACATGTAGTTTGTTCAGTTAGTACATACCTACAGGTATTCAGCTAGAGGAATCTTCTAATCAATATGTGAAACTAATTATTATTTTCTATGTGTTTGTATATAAATTGTTTATAAAATAACCTTTGGTGAAAATGTATGTATAAGTACTTATTTTGGCGGGGGTTTATATTTGGCTATATGTATACTTTTAGGCTATCAATAAAAAAGGCTGGTCAACCTTAACGGTCATGCAGCCTCGCTTGAAATATATGATGATGACAAAGGCTACAATCAGGTTTTGTTCCAAAAGGTTAAAAGTTAGGTAAACACTGTTACAATTTTGGGATAAATTTATATATTTTATTGCATCAAATTGTAACGTGTCTTAGTATGAATCAACTTGTAACGTTCCTTAATTTATGAAACAAATTGTAATGTGTCTCGATTATCAACAAGCACACATTTACACCAACTCACAGAGATTGTTACTTGTTGTATCATCTACAATTTAGTATTGGTTATAGGACTACATATGATGAAAAAAGTAGGGGAGAAAGAAACAAATAAGCCAAATTCACCATCTACAATCAGGCAACCACTTAACAGAGAGTCACTAAATAAACATATGAATGGATAGCAAGGTCATCGATGCAGTATCGTGAGAAAGCAAGAAACATGAATAACAATAAGTATGCTTAAAGACACAAAGCAATTATTATTTACAAAAGCAATTTAATCGTTTGAAAAAAAAAACATAATTATTCACTCATTTTTCATGAAATGCAATGCGAATAAAAGTGATTTCCGACTGTGACATAGTCTATCAATATTTTTAGTATCGACTTTATCAGTGTGTATTGATTTTGTTCGGAACGAGTTACAAATATTGTCAAGTGTAATCTGTCCGCGCAAAAAATGCACAATTGTACAGTCACTTTAAAAAAAGAATTAATTTCTTCAAATATACTGCAATAAATTTGAAAGATTACCTTTTGTAATGATTCGTGTTTTGATTATTCATCGAAGAAACCTTGCACCGGTATATGTCATATGCCGGCTAAGTTGTATACATTTTAGTTACAAAAATATCTTAATTCTAATATCCGAGAACAATTTTCAATACTTTAATTGTTTTCCTTTATCAAAATGTTTAAATGACATTGTAAAAGGGAATGATTTTTGTCGAACCACTATCGATTAAAATACAATTGTTCTAACTGAAAAAATAACAATGTATAAACCAATCAATCATCAACTTCGTTATTATACCTTACAACGGTCTACATTTATACATCCTTTTTCAATAAAATATGTTTTAATTCAATAAATCAGAAAAGGTTGTGGATGATTTAAATCTTAGTATAATACCTGATATATTATGTCGAAGCTTCTGGTACTATAATTCTTTAATCTACAAAGCATAAAAGTGTAAAAACTTGAAAAATCGCCGATTTGAAAACTGGTTTCCTAATATGTTTTGCATGGATGTATTTTTAGATAGAGTATTGAATTTCCTTAACAAGGTGAAATCAAGTAACGGAGCCGTCAACCTTTGAATTTGGAAAAGTCCATTCGTGTTTTAAGGACACAGGTTGGTGTACATAAATCACTATTCTTAAATATAAAAAGCGATATTCATTTATAAGAAAAAATATTATGCAATATCACTAGACTCCAGCCATATTTGATATTAAATGCTGTTTACAGTTCAGTTACACGTGGTTACCCACTGTATTTTATTTAACACTGTATGGTGGATAAAAAAGAGTGGATTGCGGACATTTTTATGACTGTAATGTCCGCCTTTGTCTCATGTACTGTATGTGGACCTTCTGTCAGTATACATATTTCTTGAGGTTAACAGATTGTTATCTTATATTATATTTCGTCTATTTTCAACAAAAAAAAACACTTCATTGTTACTTTTAAAAAGAAGTGTCAATTAAGTATATTGCGGCTGACAATAAGAACAAAAGAGAACTACTATCAATATGAAACTTTAACCAGGCCAGTAAAAGTTTTAATTATAGTTTTATTTCACAGGTCAAAAGAGAGTTGAGAACAGATCAAGATTAAATCACCATTTAACAGTTTCAAACGTTTTGTCTACAAAAACTAGGGCAATGCGTAAATTAAACAAATGGTTACTAGTAGTGAAGAAATATGTTGTGGTTTAGAACTGTTTCATTATTAAAGAGAAAATGTGAAGCCGGCCGGATAGCTCAGTTGGTCCTCTGAAAATCATGGGTTCGAGTCATGGTCAGGCAGTTTCAGTAAGGTTTTAGAAGTGGCTTTTCAACTGACCACCACCACAACCGCCACCACCTCCACCACCACCACAACCACCACCAACACCACCACCTCCACCGCCACCACCAACACCACCACCACAACCGCCACCACCACCTTCACCACCACCACCACCACCACCTCCACTACTACCACCACCACCACCACCACCACCAACGCCACCACCGCCACCACCACTACCATCACTACCATCACCACCACCAGGTGGTGATGGAACCATCACCACTACCAGGTGACGATGGTTGTGGTTGCGGTGGTGGTGATGATGGAGGTGGTGGTGGTGGTGGCGGTGGAGGTGGTGGCGGTTGTGGTGGTGGTGGAGGTGGTGGTGGTGGTGGCGGTGGAGGTGATGGTGGTGGTGGTGGAGGTGGTGGTAGTGGTGGTGGTGGTAGTGGTGGTGGTGGTAATACCTTTCGTTCGATACAGGTATTTATAAGATCGGTCCGTTGGTTGGGGAGAAAAATGGATTTCACGCACGAGTGACTTAACATCCGGTTTGATCGCGTGACTAAAATGTACTCGTCAAGACCTTCAATTTGATACCAAACACGACTATGTTTCGTTCATAAACGAAAAAGTTATGCGCGTTTTTCCGCATGAGTGATTTTTTCTGCCATATTGAAACTCTCCTATCTCAGAAACAGTAAAAGATAGATCCATATAATAATACATTTTCTGTATCTACTCGCAGAGATCTTTCAAACGGCATATAAATCTAAGGGTTTTATGAACTTTGAAAAATTTGTTTAAAAATCGCTAAAGGGACATAACTCGAAAACGGCTAAAAAACGAATCGAGAACCTAGGGTTTATTTTGAAGCATTTGCTTAGGTCTATCAAATGAAACAAATATCTTGAAAATCGATATCGTAAAGTGTTGCAAAGGCGTTTTTTATGTCAAAATTTATCCATACCTCCTTCTCCACTTTTCATTGGTTAATGAAAAAGAGTGGGTTCAAAACGAGGTTGTCTATTTTTAGACGTCATCGTTTATCAATTTCATTGGCTGATCAAAAATAGCAATACCGGTTTAAACCTGTCGTTACTCGTCATAAATAGTTTGATAGGCGAGGAGTAAAGACTGGGGTAAGCTTATTTTAGTTATTTTAATGTTCTTTACGCATGAGTGATTTCACTCTGGGTTTGACAGTACAAGCTTGTAGCATTTGTCAAGACCTTTCGTTTCATATGCAACATGCCTATGTTATGTCCAGTAACAAAAAGGTTATACGTCTTTTTATACGCGTGAGTGATTTTTGTCTGCCATATTCAAAACTTTCCT